>NW_026864998.1:0-51895 GCF_026571515.1 Ruditapes philippinarum
ATAAATAAATAAGAACAAAGGTTCAACAAGGCTGGGCGGTGTTCACAGAACGCAGCCCATTCCAACACAACCTACCATACCGGGACAGGACACACAGAAGGCATCGAACCAAGAAAGGTGAAGCAATACCCGTTGAATGACACACAGTTTTTAGGTGTGGTGTCACTTTTGGTACAGATTATGCTAAAGAGTTTTTACTTTTATAGCATAGATAATGATAATGTACAAGTTGAATACATTCCTTACATCAATAATTTTTCGCCGATAATAAACACCGCGTCATGCTATGAACAATTACATTCGTGAGCAACATTTTGCCTGAATGCACTTAGCATAACAATGACTCTAATATATGTTTCAAGGCCTGTAAACAACTTGCCAATCTAAGCGAGAAAAAAGTACATTTATATCATTTCTAGGAAAATCCATTTGCGTGCTAAGGAAACCTAGGAGCGTAATTTGCCAAACAGGTTTAGACGAAAAGCATTTGAATTGCCACCTGGGGATTTTCAACGTCATGATTGAAATCTTGTATCTCATTATACGATGTGTTTGAAAGAAACCTTTCATTTAAATGTTTAACTCTGAGCTAGGCGTAGAGTTTTGGAAATCAAATATTTTGGAATACATTGCGCATTTTTGCTTTTGAAATCAAAAGCATTCACAAAAAGGATATAAATTAACAACATTTTAATTAAATTCTAAGTTTGATTAAAAATACTTTCCATTTGGTTGACCCCAAATCATTTAAATGTATAGAACTACATAATTTTCTAGACGTTACACCAAACAGCGGTTTTCATTTAAAATCCCTCAGGAAAAAGACGATTTGTATATGTGTTAGTCTTGATTCCAAGTCAAGGATAGACATTGTCATAATTATACTGGTGAATTTTACATATCAATACAAAGATGACATAAATCCGAAGGATGAATAGACTTAAAATTACATTTGTTTGTATATTTTGGCTCCATATACATTATACTTGAAATCTTTTGCTATTGAATTTCTAGGCAATTGTTTTGGACTTATAGCTTTTTAATTAAAGAAATCCTCTAAGGTGTTTTTGGCATGACGGGACTGGAACTATTTTTTGACTATACGTAGGTCTAGACCAATAACTTGTGTGCAAAATATCAGTATCATACCTTAACTCCGTTTTTCTAGAATAATCAATTTTAATGTACAAAATTACCCATTAAAAAGATGAAGACTATGTTTGCTCTTATTGGGCTAAGCATGACACAAAAACGCGATATCCAATTACATTCTGAGTAAATATCATCATTATACTTTGTATACTTTACACTTCACTTGCTCTTTGTAAATTTTATGTCTTTTGAACCTCTTTAAATGTGTATAGTTGATGCAGAAAATTTAACTTTATTATGAGATAAACAAAAACAAAATACTTGTACAATTATAATTATACAAGAGAAGTAAAGAATATATGGCATCAATGTATAATAAAAATATAGTTTAAAAATTAAAGCAATTGCAAGTTCAAGAAAAGCGATATATTTAATCTAATTTTGAAGAAATTATTGACAGTTGACCGTAGATGCGCTAAGGCAATTAAACACAATAAAGAGATCACAATACAAAATGATTTGTCAGAATTACATTAGCCAAGGAAGCAGGTATGAATGGCTATCAAAGAAGAGGTGATATTGATTCTTGTTTTCTTGTAATAATCAAATGACATAATGCATAGAATTTTTAATACTTTTGGCCGGGTTGCACAAGTGCAAAATGGTTTATAGTATGGTAAAGGTCAGGCGGCGAGCGGCCGGGCAGAATAATTTCGTAATTACTTAACACAGCCTCTTGATATTTGGTATACAGCATAATAATGTAATCCCATACCGTATGAATTGATTTCAGGTATGTCACTTATTAACTTCCTGTTTACAAATTTGGTTGAGTTTTCGACATTAATGTTCAATGATACTCTTTCTCAGCAACTTCGTATTATAACAACCTCTTGAAATTTGGTATACAGCGTTTGCACATGTTTTCATACCGTGAAATTCAATTTCAAATCTGTCGCTTGTCCACTTCCTGTTTTCCGACTTAAATTAAATTTTCGAAAAAAATAGTCAATGGAAGAACATTTTCTTAACATCACACCCTGATGGTATTTGGTATACAAATGCAACCCGACATTTTCTGTCTTTGACCCATTTGTAAGATGTAAAGCTCTACAACTTGTTTGATCGTACTTTGAACGCATACTCAAACAGCATTAGGTCTCACAATACCATCTGATTAGGACTCGAAATGAGAAAGTTGGCAGGAATGTATGCTTTTAAAACTCTCTGCTCTAATTGCAAACAATCGGACAAGTCAGAAAATGGTCATTGTGTTGCAAAATTATTATAATAAGTGCTCGTGTCTAGACATTAAATTTTGGTTTTATGATGTCAGTCATCTCTTGCATTATTCATCACCAGGCCAATGACATTCCACATGCCTTTAATTGTCTGATTTTATTGACCTGTCAATAATGAATACATTATAGCACTCATTTAAATATTCGATCCCACTTCGGTTTTGTCCGTTTATTTTACGAGAATTAATATGGAGTATATCACTAACGTTTGGAAAACTCCAACTAGCTTTATGTTAGTTCTCGTAACTTCCTCAATAGCACAGTCGGTTAAGTGATTACCTAATGTATGAGAGGTCCGAGGTTCGATCCCTTCTTTTGACATCCTTTTTTAGACTTATTCTGTCTTTATTTTTAGGTATATTTTAAAGAAAATGGTGAAGCGCTTGCAAAATTGTATACACGAATATGAAACAACTTAGAAACACTGAGTTGTCACATTTTGTATTGTATTTTACGGAACTGAAAATACATTTATTGATTATAATCCCAATGAATTTTCAGTATCAATTCTTAAACAATGTTATATACAAAAATATAGTATTTACAAAATAGTGCAAAACATTATAAAAACGGAAAAACCATAACTTCAAAAAACTTTGAAAATAGTTATGTATAAAAAAAACCTGGACATACACTGTCTCGATCTTACAACATGTAGGACATTTTGATAATATATACCCGTGGTTTACCCTATTGAGCTATTACGGTCAGTGTAACTAATTCATAGCAACTAGATGAATTTAATCACATCTTACTGCGTACATCTCACGGAATTTACCGAACATTTATCGAATATTAATATATTCTGTGCATTGACCGTATAATGAGTATGGAATTGACAGGTTAATAAAATCAAACAATACTCAGATGAAGTTTGATACCAGTTATTTTAATATGGCAATGACATAGGTGAAATATGTTTAGTTATTTGAAAAAAATGAATTTATATAAATGGTGTTTATATTTGTCGTTATGAGGGCATTAGTGTAAAAACACCTTACTTATAATTGGTGTATCTTTCATCTTTTTTTATTTTGAAATATTAATTTACTTGCCTTAAACATTGAAATCTTTTAAACTTGAGCTATTATCTCTCAAAAATTTAATAGGTATGACTCAACAAGTAATTATACATGTTAGTCTAAAAAAAAGGTTTGTGTAAGTACACTTTAGACGCAAGAAAACATAACATGCGAGGGATTATCCAAATATTCGTGGACTTTCTTTGTTGCGTAAAATATATTTGAGATATTGATTTAAAATTCTTACACTGCTTAGAAGAATAAATATCAAATTAACACAGAAAAATTCATGTTAGTAGCTTCCTGCATTACAACAATATTTAATTTTACATAAACACATGTAGACGACAGCGGTGCACTTCAAAAAGTTATTGACGTCAACGTCATAATAACGTATACAACTTGTGCTTCAATAGTACGCAGTCATTGACCGCTACTGCTTCTCAAAGTAATGTCCATCACTAAATTTGTTATGCCATTTTTTTTGCCACTTAAACACTAGTGATCGCGAAATTTTATTTTCTCTGTTCGCCTACTGATTTTTTAAAAAATGTTTTTGTAGGTGTCATTCCCAAATTACAACACAATTTTGTAATCGCGCAATTTTCTTATTTCTGCGTGTCCGTCATTTTCCCGTTGTAAACATTGTCGGCGTCTGGTGTTTCTAGCGATTTCTACAAAAAATAACGGAAATCCACAATTTTATAGAATTACCAAAATGACATCATAAACGAAACATGCGATGTTTAGCGGGTTTTCTACGTTTATTAAACTAAAAATACTATGACTAACTGCGCTTTGTAGCGTGCTCCGGGTGCCGTGTATGTGCTTATTTTAAAAAGCAATATAAAATCATTATTTATTGACGCAATTTACTGGTCCTTTCAAAATGTGTCGATAATATTATACAATGTATGCTGATAAAATGTAAATTACAATACACATTGACGTACAAGAGATATTTAAAAAGTCCACGAATTTTTGGATAACCCCTCTTATTTAAAGGACGATCTATTTGTATTATTAAAATTATTTATGATTTCTACAACAATGAGATCGTCATATGCTGATTAAGACTAGACTATACTTTAAATAACCTGATGCTACAGTACTGGTATTGTTTTATATGATTTATCATTTACAGCCATTCGTAGTTCAACTATATTTAATTAAAAATAGGCGATGCTCTATTTTCCATGTTTGCTATTATTGCTCAATATATTGCTTAAAATATGGTATACAAGATCAAATGGAAGAGTTGTGTTCAATGTACTCGTCCTAACAACAAGGAGCAGTGGCCAGTGGCCAGGAGCCCATGAGGACCCAAACAAAAACAGGACAGAGCACACGGCAGAGCATGGACAGGAAAATCCCTTAATAATACATAAAAGGAAGTAATAGTAAAAATGTTAGTTATATATTATTTATTTAAATGATTATATATTATTTATTAAAATTGATTATATATTATGCATTAAGGTTAATTACATATTATTTACTAAGATCAATGACACATATGATCACGTCATATGATAATTTTTTTTTATTTTTAAAGATACCTATAACTCGTAGCCTGCATCTATCCATGGAATCAGTGCAGACGAAGATCAGCCGGCATAACCACGGTCTGCACTGTCAGCTATTGAGTCTGTACTTATACTGAAATCTCTTCCCTAAATAAATGACGAATGCTTTTGTCCAGATTGAAGTCTTTTATATTTTATATTAGTCTTTTAAAGATATTTAGCATGTTGAAAGTTGAGTAAGCCGTTTATGAAATGCTATAACGTACATTAACAGCAGACGACAAAATGTACTTAAAAAAATCAAGAAGAGATGTCATATAGATTTATATAAAGTAGGTGATTATGTCTTTTTATCTCAGAGGAAAAAAATATAAACGACATTGACATGTCACCCACAGAGAGCAAAAAAAAAGCAAACAAAATGTAAAAGAATAAATGACAGTAGGGAATTGTGTGAAACTAACGGTGATTTGGAAACCGAAGATGTAACAATGCTGTCTGATATTTGTTTAGATGGAAAACGAAATAGTGTTAGTGACCGTCGTTATTTGTAAGTGCTTATGGAATAATATTTTAGAATTAGCTGCCCGATATACTGACAATTGATAAGCAATTGCCATAGAAAAGTGAGCTAATTAAAGATAGATTTTTAACTGAATCATAAATGACAGAATTGTATTCTCTAACTAAATATGTATTGTATTGTGCTCCGCATGGGCGATAATTATGTGATTCGGCTAAATTACTAAATTCATATCTTTATCGACACGATTCTATTATTCTAACATATAACGTATCAAATCAACTACGTGATTGAATTATTGCATTAGCGCATCAGATATGCCATACAAAAATTTGCACTTGCTCACTTCAATACAAACTAGATTATTGACCATATAACTTGCTGCCATAAAGCAAGAAAATACCAATGATATCAAATCGAGATTATCTACAAGTTGATTAGAAAATTTAAGCTGACTATAAACACAATATAATAATTACGTTTTTGAAAAAGTTTGTATTGACTGAATACAGACGATAGAGATGTTCATAAAAATAATATTGTCAATTACACATGTACTTTGTTCTAATTTGAGTTTTCATTATAATTCTTAGTTTATGCAAACTTAAATTCCGTTAATTATGTGGGAAGTTATATGATTAATGACACTTACGAATTCGTTACTGGAAGCATTTAGTTCTATAAAATGAATGTAAATTATTTTGATCAATCAACAGCCTGTCCCTAACGGATGTCATCCCATGTAGCCAACAATCATTGGATTGCTAATTCATCACGTTAACTTTTCGTCAACGCAGCTAGCATTCGCTATTATCATTTTGTTAACAATTTTGAAATTTATGGAAAATACTAATAAAAGATAATCAAGCAGCACATTGAACCCATCTACTTATTTATTGTGGTTAACAATTTAAGTACACTTATTAATTTGTGTCATATCCAACAGCACTTTATCACACAAATTCAAAATAACAATTTCCTAATATATCTTTGGTTTCCCCATAAACACTATTGAAATTAACAAATTGTACTTTAGCTTTTGTCTTGACATACTCTCAACCACTTAGTAAACGTTTTGAAAAATAGATATAAAAATGCTATCAGGCTGTTTGTACTTAAAATGATAAGAAGTTGGATATTTATAGAGGAGTATTTGCCAAAGTTTACAGTCAAAAAGTGAAAACACAGAGACAAATAGAGTAGAAAATGGTATGCCTTATTAAAAAATGCATACACTTAGTGGGTTTCAAAATAATTTTTCGACTAAAAATTCCTAGGCCGTGTATAGAGCGGCAGGTATCTAAATCACGGGACACCAAATCCCGTAATACGAGTGTTGCTTGAGTTGCCTAAAATTGATACCAGGGAGTCATGTACAATGTTTGCAAATTGAACTCTTGAAGGTTAAATGCTGAGTACATCTGTATTTCTTTATTGATATAATCACGGTTTACCAAATCCTGTAATGTGAGTGTCGCTTAAATTGACGATGTATAAAATGATACTAGCGGTCCAAATTACAATATTTTGCAAATTGAATTTCACTGTTGATGATGAAATGGTATGCACATTGAACTGTTGATGATGAAATGGTAAGTATATGCACTTATTCATTGATCCAAATTAAAGCACTGTAGCTTTTTGTGGCGTGATTTATTTTATTTCATCTCCGAAAATGTAATCCCTGTGCGTAGTTTTTATGACATAATACCCGTTGAAAGTAAATGTTTAGTAGTGTCTAGTATTGCTTTGGAGAGTTACGATTATTAAACGAGGTAGTTCTGTTACAGCACTGCTAATAGTTATATCACAATAAAATAAGCTTATATACGTTTGTCAAAGAACAATAGGCATTGAGTCCGGCTAGTATGCAAAATGTTCACCCGTGAGCAACAGTATATGTCTGAATATACCTAACGTAACAATGACTCTGCTAAATGTTTCGAGGACTGTAAACAACTTGTCAATGTAAACGAAAAAATAGTGCAATTACATTATTTCTAAGAAAATCCATTTTGCCTGCTGGGAAACCTAAGAGCGTTATCTGCCAAACAGGTTTAGACACAAAGCAATTGATTTGCCACATGGGGTTATTCATGTTGTTGTGATGTTTTGTGATGTCTGCCTTGTTGGATTGTCGTTTACTGTAGGTATTTTCGCACCTCCTCCCATGTTTTACCCCCTCCCCGTTTTACCTTTATAGCCCTTATCCCTTTCATTCCCATATGGGCCCGTTTTAGTTTATATTATTTCACACATTACATGTCCCTCGCCGTCCTTTCGCCGCCCAGGTTTGTGTTGGGTGTCTTCTGGGTGCCCTACTTGGGTATACTATGTCCTGTGAACGTTGCTGTTACCTTGTTGATCTTTATTTGATTTCTTATTTAACCTCATTGTAGCACTCTTGTGTCTTTTTGCGCAATGCGTTTGGAAGAAAACTTTTATTTAATAAATGTATAACTAGGAGCTAGGCGTAGGGGGTTGGAAATTAAATATTTTGAACTTCTTTGAATCAATGTTATAATACATGAAATTATTTCTGAGACTCAGGTTCTTTTAGGTATATAGCATTCATAAATTAAAGGGATATTTGTCATTTGATGATAGTCTGGACCAATATCTTGCATGACAAAAATCAGATAATTGACTCACTCCATTTTTTTCGAGAATGATTTTTATAACTATGATAAAAATGAAAATCGTATACTCAAATCAAATTAAATGTTGCTCACATTACAATTTTCTTTTTAATTCTGAGTGCTATAATTCATTTCTGTCGTTTTCATATTTTCTGTTTTAATGTTCACCTTCAAATATATCGCTTACGTATGACAATAAAATTTTAAAACAAGTTAAAACATTTACTTATTTAGGAGTAACGCTATCATCTAATGGAAGTTTTTATCAAGCTCAAAAATCATTGTCTGCCCAAGCTTTAAATGCTCTTTATTCTTTGAACTCCCTTTGAACTCCCTTTTTGATAATGTTAATTTAGATATTGAAGATAAATTAAAACTCTTTAATTCAATGGTAGTACCAATTTTATGTTACGGATCTGAAATATGGGGTTTCCATAAATCTCCGGACATAGAACGTGTATTCTTAAAGTTTCTAAAACAAATACTTGGTGTTAAACAACAAACATGCAGTATTGCAGTTTATGGAGAATTTGGTGTATTTCCTTTATATAAAGTACGTAAAATTAGAATAATTAAGTTTTGGTATAAGATTAAAAATATGCCTGACTCAACTATGTATAAACTTATGATGTTGCAGGGACGAAATAATACATTGTTAAATAGTTGGTCATGTAATGTAAAAAAGTTATTAGATGACCTTGGTTTTTCTTACCTGTGGAATTGTGATATAATATCTGAAATGAATGTTAAATTAATTATTCAAAGAATCCATGATCAATATTTACAACAATGGTTATCTGAATTAGACTCATCTTCTAAATTAGACTATTATAGAGAATTTAAGTTAAACTGTATTCAAGCTAGTTATTTAAATACTGTTAATGTTGAGGAACATATGAAATCACTAGCGAGATTTAGATGTTCATCACACAACTTAGAGATTGAAGAAGGTCGATATAGGAATATTATTAGAAGCGAAAGATTATGTAGAAGATGTAATATGAATCAAGTTGAATCAGAGTATCATTTTTTGTTAATATGTCCTTTTTATAGAGAATTACGTTTAACTCTTTTAGATAATTATTATTACACATGGCCTAATATGAATAAATTCAATAAGCTTATGTCAACAACCAAAAGATCTGTTATAATAAAACTTGCAAAATTTGTCTATCTGGCTTTAAAGAAGAGAAACGAGAGTGTTGTTGTATAATAAAATATGTATTTCTTTAAACTATTTTTCATAGTTATGCTGTATATTATTAGATATGTTAAATATGACATGTCTTGTATTGTATATGTGTTTATGTGTACTTAAAACTGCCCATCTTTAGTTAAAACATGAACATGAAACATGAATTATATATTTTCCTACTTTTCAATATTATATTACTTTTGTTAACATAACCACCAATTATGTGTGGCGAAAAACATGTATATATGTTTATGCTAATAAATACTTTGACTTGACTTGACTTGACTTGAATGTTCACCAGTCAATTTATGTACGAATTTCATTTTTTATGTTTTATAATAAACTTTTTTTTACTATGGCTAGTTACGCCGATAAAAGAGATTAAGTTCAAAGTAAGTTTGAACTCATTTACAACTATATCAGTGATATTAAAAATCGTTCCTTGAAGAATTATTTGGATGGCATATATATATTTTGCAAATTGCTAAAATCAATACTGAATAACATTTTTAAAATGATGTCTAGCATTCTTCTCTTTGTTACTTTATTTCACGTATCGCATTTCACATATCAGTGACAGAAAGAACATAAACAAGCAGAATGTAGATGGTTATTATTCCCGTAAGATGATTGCCAATTTTTAGATGAATTTTAATTCAAGTCAAATAGTGTTGTTAAAGGATATATCTTTCCATGTACCATGTCTGACACTCATCCGACGTTCATATAAAAGTTTGATCAGTCGAATTTAATTTTGCAAATTCTGTAAAAAACGTGACCTAATTTGCTCGGCTTGAAATGCAAAAACGTTCTCCTTTGTCAAGTTTTTGACAGTATTTTTTTTGGACAAAACTCTCAGCTTTGTTTTATAAATGTCTCATCACATCAGATGATAACATGCTCACATTTTTAAACATACTTGTATTTGCGGCTATAAAGTGGCTTTTCTAACAAAGAGCTCAGCATTACCTTTGAGTAATTGTGGAAAAAATGGTATATTTGTAACTGCTAAAAATGTGTTGATGGAGACGAACTAGTAATACTTCATCTGCTTTATAAATGCCATATAAATCACCAATTACGACAGTTATTCTGCCAATGTATGAACCAAATATATTCATAAATAATATAAATAACAAAGGTTTAACAAATTTTACAATTAAAAAAACACCTTTGAAGAGTAAAATGATATACAATTCGGACAATATGTTGATGCTGTCCAACAGGTCATTGCGTCCAAATATTAATTAAATCTGTATGACAAATTACTAAGTTTTACATAATTAAACTAGTTGTCCTTGAGGAATTATGAACAATTTGAGATCAATACAATCAATAAATGTAAAGCAAAGATTTGCCAATTTAATTAAAAGTCAATTATTTGACTTGAACAGTCTACTTTATTTGAAGGGCAATATCATACTTGAATTAGTCTTTTGACGGATTTATACTAGATGGTTGTTTGTCCATAAAGGAATCAAATTAACCCATAAAGAACAAAGTTACGGCTTATTTCAAGGATCTTAGAGCTATGATCGCATTGTCTTTGAAGAATCGTTTTATGTCAAGGTCATACCTGTTTTGCTCATTATGTCATGTCACTTTTATGGGATAGTGTTGCTTTGGTAAAGTATTTATTCAATATGTTTATAAAAATAAATTTAAAATCGTGGTTTATTTGTGATAATTATATAATAAAGGTAAAAGTCATATGAAAGGTCAACATCAAATTAAGATATACCTACTTACAGGTATTTAATAAAAAGGTTCTTATGCCGAAGAATGAATGGATAAAATGTTCCAAAAAATGACGAAAAAAAACCAATGAAAGTAAAACCCCAAAGTCTTAAACATTAAAGTTAATGTCATTTAAAGATCAAGGTTGCAGTTGCTAAACATGACAGTGTTTTGTCAAAGTATGAAAATTCATCCGTTAATGACAAAAGTTATAGACAATTTTAGAAAGCAAAATGAAATAATTATACCTAACAGTTTAAGGTCAAATTGAGTTAAACCTGCTTTAAGATATTGCTATCACTGTCTTTATATCTAGAAATGAACACCATAAAACTATTAATTATAACAAAATACGTAACCGTAACTTCAGCAAATTGTACATTTGTGGTCATTTTCAGCAAAATCTGTGGAATTAACAGTTTGCTTTCATGATCATTATTATATTAGTAATAGAGTCATTTTTTGGACATTCGCATGTTACCATGTACGGAAAACAGTTCCCGTCAAGTTTGATTTGAGGTGATATAAACCATATCTTTTGAAAAGAACGTCTTTACAAGTTTATATTGTTTCTGGAAAGTAAACACGGCACAGAATGACAGTGAAAAAATAAAGACACAACAAATCATTACCGAAAGAAATACTTTGCTTTTTTTTGCATTAAGATTTTGTTCCAACCGACTGCGTTTCATATTTTCTAAGTTAACAAAAATAAACGGCATTGTCTTAATCATTAAGTCACAAAGTCTAAAACTGATTTTAAAAAGTACATCTAAAGACAGAAAAAGAAACACATTTAAAACTTGATAATTATTGTGTCTGTGTTTCAGTTGGAATGTTGATTTATCTTAGATTTAAATGTCAAGACCAGGAGTAAATAATAATATATAGATATAAAGGAGAAACAATAGACAACTGTCAATATATAAAAAATATATCCCCTAAATAGACAATCGAATGATGTCAATACATACGTTTATATATTATTTGCTTTTTAGCTTGTGTAAGTTTCTCGACATACCAAGACAAAACAAAAAATGAAAGTCTACGACACCGACTTCGTATTTTCTAATTGGAGAATTTTATATTAGCTTTTAGATTTTATTAATAATTCGGCTTTGATTATTCCTAAAATTGATTAAGTTTTAATTGATCAATTAATTTTATTAAATTAGATATGTTCTTTAGTATTTTGATTCATTGGTTGCTAAAATAAGCTAAGCAAAAACAAATTACCTAAAATACTTTGTCAACTCAAAATCTAGAAATGACTTATCTTTATATTAAACCATATGGCTAATAAATTTCATACCTAAATATTAAATAATCAGCTCCATCTCATTTATACATCACAAAATAGGAAATTTTAACATTCATGCAATTATGTTTTAAATTCTATTATGATCCTTATAATAATTGATACTAGAGGATATCCAACTTGTGTGTGCGGTACATATACACAAAACACATCATGCAAATACATGTCCATATCTGGAAATAAAAATAATATTTATATTTTATTCAACTTTTATTACAATGCATTTTATTTGCACATCTTTGATGAAACAATCGTTCATGGAAATGTGACACTTCTTATCATAACTCATGTTCAAATCCCTGTTAAATCGACAAATGCCAGTCCTTAGAATGTCAAGAACCAAGCTAAGCTTTACTGTAAAAAAGATCCGTCACATTAGCGCAAATTGGGAGTATCGGATTAGCAATTCTATGATAGCTAATTCAGTGTTGGTGGAAGGGAATTTGTTCCATGTTTGACCTCGTACATTGAGTCTTAAGGACATTTGTCTTTTACGGCTCATTCAAAAATGATGTTGGTCGCGTGCACATTATTTGGTATTTACTGGAAATGATGACTCGCCCGCCGAGATATGGCCTAAATAGTGTATTAAAATGGGCTTAAAAACAGAAATTAATATCATTTTAAATCGATTGTAATACGTTTTGATCCGTTACCTTTTAATGTCATATACAATAACAATTAACAAAGATGCAGCAAAAACGTGGGCGTCCTATACAGTTACATTTCTTTTGATAATAGACTGCTATTGGTCCTTTACGTTGACTATATATCAATAAATGTATTGTTTTGGTTTCACTTCTGTCAGATAAGGCATCTCTCTGTCTGACGATACAGGAAATTAAACCTAATAAAATATCAAAGAAGATAATTATCATAGCATGGCATATATTGTTTGCGTAACTTTAATGTATAACCATTATATTCGATAAAAGCATTACGTGTTAATGCAAGATTAAAAGACTAATAACCTTATAAACCTCATTATAAGCTTTTAGAAACAATTATATCTAGACCGTTTTGTGCATTTAACTCCCCGGTGTTGCAGTTCTAGAGAATGAAAGTTTCTACATTTTCCTTTTTGCGTTTTTATTCTTTAAAACGCCATAGATAATAGGTAGTAAGTGGTGTAAGCATGTCTGTTACAGACAAGTTTTGAAATATGTTTTTTATTTCGATAAGGGAACGGTTCCCTCTTACCGGTCACCTTGCTCTAAATATCTAATTATTGCATTTTATTCTATCGAATTGTTATATCTATTTTGTTAACGGGGAACGGTTCCACTTTAGAAAATTGGTAAGTGATAAGTTTTGAAATTTATTTTTTTAATGAGGTAACGGTTCCCTCTTACTGGTAACTTGGCTCTAAATTCTAAATTATTGCATTTTATTCTATCAAATTGTTATATCTATTTTGTTAAGGGGGAACGGTTCCACTTTAGAAAATGTGGCGTAGATAAGTTTTGAAATTTGTCTTTTATTTCGATGAGGGAATGGTTCCCCCTTAAGCATAATGGATCTCTTATTACTGAAAAATTGCTTTTTATTTATCAAAACATGTTGTATTCTGTACATGACTTTTGTTCTTCGGGGGAACGGTTCCCCCGAAAACATTTGCAAAAGAAACAAAAAATAAAATTTAGATGTTTACTTTAGCTGTTTGTCTTTTACTTTTCACAAAACAATACCATTACTTTAGCTGAAAATAATGTAAAAATAGTGCCTTAAAAAGGGGAACGAGTGTATTTCCCCTTTTTAAAATATATCGAGTTTATTACAAACATCATCATTATTAAGGTCTTACAATTTATTTATCTTTACCAAAGGAAATTAACTTGAATTAAAACAAAATGTAAATATCTATCACCTCAATATGTAATCATCTGTTTATTCCTCATTTTGAAATCTTTATAGTGTACTGAAATGCCTACACATGTCATCAATATAAAATACTTTCTGCGAATAAATCAATCAAAATACATTGATTATCCTAAATATTGGCTGGCATTTGCCTCTGCCTTCTTTGACAGCACGGTTTATGCAAATAACTAAGAAGTTCGTCGATAAGATAACCGGATTGTTGTAAAACAACACAATATATGAATACTATAGATAAAATATAAAGTAAAAGTATAGTATAAATGTAACAATAAAAACTGTGCATTTTATAGACATTCATTTGAAATATGAAACCATTCGATAATGAACTGAATCCTTATCAAAAGGACCTCGTAATTTGTTTAGAAGATATATAACAAAAAAATGTATGTCACTCATTTAAAATGTTGTTCCATTTGATAATGAACTGAATTCTTATCAAAAGGACAAATGAAAATGTATGGTTTCATTTCCCTTATCTTATATCATAACTTTTTTATATATAGCACAACTGCTTCATGATCTATACACCGTGCACATTTCTCGATGAACTTTCGTTAGCATTGTATTACATTCGCACATCAATAAATTAATTTTAAATTACTCACTGACACTACCAGCAAAGGCTTCATTTTGTCTGGAATGACCACTATTTAAATCTTATTTATTGCTGTTTTCCTTTATCTGTATGAGACCTATTTAATGTTGAATAATTATTTCAAGAGAAGTTGTTGTTTTGGTTGTCAAACGGTAACCGTTCAGCATTTTGTCTACAGTTAGATGAAAATAACAAATGCATTTCATTTTTCAGTTGAAACGAAACCCTATTATTATCTGTTCCTGTTTATTGTATTTTTTTTAATTTATACAATCTTTCTTTATCTCTTAATTTATTTTTGTTTGTTTTTTTTTTGCTTTTGATAATTAAGTCACAAATATTGTTGTTTTATTTTATTTTAGATTACATATAATTTTTTCCCAACCTTTTGACTGAAGCCCCGATTTTACAGAAATTAGTAGGCTGTTCACAAATCGACTTTTAAGGCGGAAACAATCAAATTACCGAGGATAATCCGTACTGCGTGCTAGCAGACGTGAGTGCCTTCTCTGACAACGATGATTATGCAAATGTGTATAAAGCTCTAGATTGACATGACGAGGTCGTAGAAGATTTGATAAATCTATTACAGTATGAAGATTCAGATGCAAAATTAATTTTCCTAGAAGAAAAAAAAAGATCTTGCGATAGTTGGCAATATAAAATTTAAGTGCCTTATGTATCTTACTGTAAACAGCTTTTAAACACAGGTGTTTAAAGACGAAATAGATATTTTCATACAAAGGAGACAGTACATTAACGCACAAATATTCTTTAAGAGTTATTTGTTTGATTGTTTAGTTTTAGATAATCCTAGAATACTCTTGTAAAATTTTATAAAAGATATTATTTGAAATAATGACTATGATGTTCTTTATTTGTAAGATACCTCTTTAAAGATAGGCTAAGCATAGATTCAAAAGCGGAAAAACGCCCAAATTTTATAACTTTAAAGAATATATATTTACAATAAGCTGTTCAGTAAGAATAACGCACAAATAACCTTTTAGTATCTAATAATCATGACGGATCATATCTCTCTAAGGATAGTTATATTTGATAATTAGTTATACATGTTTATCTATATTTTCTGACATTCAAATATATGTACAGTACTGTAATAACTCTTTTTCTTTCCGCACGCATTTTGTTCATACCATACTGTTCACTGTACGTTCAAGATACCTTTTGACTTCCCTTCTTGTTGCATTATACACACAATGACATGCAATGAGCAACATAAAAAGAAGATGCTTTATATCGGTGCTAAGGCATACAATTCACACATTATACTCTGCCATTAAAGATAAATGATAATAAATGATTTGTCAGTTGAAATAAATTGAATGCACTTGATAACTTTCCTGCAAACTCTATGACAATTTTATGGGACTTTATTTCGTCTGGAGTCAGCAGGAAATTAAATTCCATAAAAAAGAAGTAATATGATGGTTCTTGCTTAAGCATTTACTTTCTGTATTGCAAATTTAGTTTCCATAAGATTTCATTATCTTTCTCTACTTAATATCCAATAAACTATAAGATCTGTTCACGGAATTATCCTTTAACAATATGTCAGGTTTTTGTTTATGGAAACTTATGATTCTTGAAACTGTTCTGCGTTTAAAGTGAGACGTCACTCTTTGTAAAGTACTGTCGAATTATACCGATCATCATGTAAATGACTTTTATTCCGGAGGGTAAATGTTCTTCTGTTTATCTTGATATTTGAAAGACATTTTTATTATTTCTTATATTGAAAGACATCTTCGTCTAAATATTGTTTCTTAAATAATACAAATATTTTTACTGACATGTGTGCAGGATTAATACATGCTTTTCATGTACATAAATACATTAATTTTAAGTAATTTTGACATTTGCCTGAACATAAATTAGAATGACTATTACTATTTAATCAATAAGTGTTCTCTATTTGGAAAAAAATTGTACTGTTTATGAAGTTTAATTTAAGATGTTGGTAATAGTTATCTTAATGTGACAAAAACAAATGAAAAATGAAAGTAAAACATAACAACACAATTAATACGGTATTTTACCAATATGAAACTACATGAATATTTTCTAATATTCATATCGAGGTATCAAAGTCTGCATTGTATTACACTGAAAAGTGAATAATGTGTATTCTAATGATAAACAATTCGCCACTCTGCATATGGTATGCATTTAACAAAATCACTGATTCAATTCAACAGGAACTAATGATAGAAAGAATTTATTCGATTTATTAAGCCAAACTATATTTGTTTATATAAGTTTGAACACAATTTGCCACAGTTTGAAAAAGGGATATATAATTCGGTTGTAAATGATAGTGATGCCTTAGAAATATAGCAATTGTTGCAAAGTTTTACCTTCGAAAGAATTTAAACTTTGCCTATAGAGAGGTTATAGCTTTCTATAGAAAGGGTCGCTCTGCTGTAATTAGTAAAAGGCATCTATTAAGTAAATTGTGAAAGATGTGTCGCTCAGTAAGCAACACCCACATACACACGTAATTACACGCATGCACAAACACAAAACCTCTAATCATCCAAAGCTGTCCGTCCGTTAGAAAAGTCTTATTTACCATGATCTTTCCACGATCCTTTAATACACCTATACTATGACAACAACCAGATGTATGAAAAGTGCATTTAATTAATGCTAAATATTTTAATGTACAATCTAAATATTTTAATTCAGCATATTTTTCCAGCCGGAAACGGCATGATGATACAAAATTTGTAAACGTTTATTGTATGTTCTTGATGATATATGTACAGACGAATCTCAATCGAGGAATCATTTTGTCTGGAGCCAGCGGCAAATTAAACCTCATAAAATGCTCATAGAGAATTGATTGTACCCTCTCATGTAGCTCGATGCTTGTTCAGAGTACTTTTAGGCTTTATCATATTTAAAGACGTTTATTAAACGCCATCATTCCTTAATGATATTGCTTTTTCATATTTTAAGTTTCTTTGATACTTTTTCCGAAAAATTCAAAGCTATACCTATCTTAGGCAATTCGACAATCCCTACATGCATTCGTCATTACATTTCTAAACGCTGTAAAATCCAAGATGTTTTCTTTTACAAATATGTGTATGCAAATGTATTTAGATTGCCATGACAAGATTACAAGAGTACACGATTGTAGAATAATGATGTTTTGAACGCATTGTCTTTCGACTAAATCTTAAAACCCTATCCCCACAAAAGTAAGTAATTTGGAAGATTTTAGTTTGCTACAAGTGTTTACTGTAAATAAATGTAAACACAAAATCTGACTAACTTTTTAGAGACCTAGTTTATGTAAAGTTTAATTGAATTCACTTACTACACTTAAACAATCTTTTGAAAATAAATGATAAGCAATTACATTGTGATCAACTGGAAAGGGATTATATCATTTTGATACTGAAAAGATTGTTTACATATCATTTCTACGATCAATACCATATATGATCCCTTGAAATTATACTAATTTATATTTTAGAGATACTTTTAACTCTAAGCCTGCATCTATCCATAAGACCAGTGCAGGCTAAGATAAGTGGTCACAACGACGACGTTTGATCATGGTCTGCACTGTTTGCCCTGATTTGAATGTCGTATAAAGATATTTAGCGTTAACCGTTGTGAAAATTCTAGAACATTTCATGTAACAGCTAACGACAAAGTGTACTTGAAAAATCAAGAAGAAATGTCATACACATATAAAAAAGAAGGTGATAATGTTTTTCATCTCAGAGGGGAAACAAATAATATATACGACATTGACATGTCACCCATGGAGAAGGAGAGAGTAAAATCAAGCAAGCAAAATGTGAAACAATGTATTACCGTATAAACGTGTGAATAACTACTGTGAATTGAATACAGAAGATGTAACAATGTCGTCTGATATTTGTAAATATGAAAAATGAACGAGTAAATTGTGACTGTTGTGAGTTTGTAAGACATCATTCGGCAAACTATACCAATGTATTTAAATACATTTCAAATATCTAAAGTTCCTATTGAATAATATTATAGAATTAGCAGCCCGAAAGAATGACAATTAAAAGTAATTGTCATAAAAAGGAGTTTGCTAATAATAGATTATTAAAATTAAATCTTGAACAAACAAAGGTTATGAAGAATTGTTTGCCGCTAGCTGTAAATTCTATAAATGAAGGTAACATGTATGGATTAAATTACAAATTCACATTTAGAATTATTTCTTACATAAAAAGCTGTTTATAATTTTAATGAAACAACTTTATTTACCATAAATAAGTGTTCCATAATGCCTTTAAGTTTTAATGCATTTTAGAACAAGTTTCCATATCACTTTAATAACTCGATTAGATTATGTCATAATTTGACATTGCACAGCACAACTTGTGCACTGTTTTATTTTCCCTAGGACAAATATGTCCATATCTAGATATAATTTTATATCTTTATATCTAATCTCTTACACTTTTTTTACTAAACCAGTACGTGCGTCATGTCTTTTATTGTTCTGCGGAGAAGAAAATAAGTTCATGCGATATATCAGATGGCACATTGCTTTTAAATGCATTACGATATAAAACTTCATGTCATCTGTAGAAGGTTTGTAATCTTTTATTTATTCATTTTATCTTATTATTTTGTATGTATATTCTGACTTATGTTTTATTATTAATTTTATTTATCTATATTTTTAGCAAAAATACAACGTTAATTAATAGAAGATGCATGTTACCGTTTGAAGCCAAAATACATAAGTTAATTGGTATCGAAACGAAATACTAAAAAAAACATATAAATTTTTATAAAGTACACCTAGGAACAAGAATTTTTTATAAAAATTGTAATATGTTGAATGAAAGCAGGAAGACTTGAATGCAATTAGTAGTTACACAACACGTCAATATCGTATTTGAAAACTATGTTATCAGTAACTACCAAACAAAACAAGTTTAAAGCCATAGCCTTGTATACTGCGGTATTGTTTCAAATTATATTACCGCCATGTCATGATTGTAAGCCTTCGTCATATAATCTCTTAACAATTTGCACGATATACATGTATAATCTAGTAGTCATTTAAAGGATATAAAAATTAATATTATAAACACATCCAAAACTTTTCTTGTAAGCTCACAAATATGCAAATATATAACCCCGAGAGACAAGTGCTTTTCGTACTCTCCATGCAATGCTGAATATAGCCAATTTCAAAAATTTCATACGTTCATATAGAAAGAAGCAAGGGATTCCACTGAGGTTGTTTGATATGACGGTAATAAAAAATGTTTTTTCGAAGTTTTTGCATCATTTGATGTAAGCCTTGGCTAATTACTTGCATAAAAAATATTCAGGTCATTGGCCTACTCCATTTTCCAGAAAAATTATCATAATTATACACGATTCGATTTTCTATTATATTCTGAGTACTATATTTCTCTAAACCTGTCGTTTGCATATTTTCCGATTAATGTTCACAAGTTGTTCTAATTTCAATCTTATGTTTTTAGACTTTTTTTAACCTTAAAGGACTTAAGCTTACTACGCCGACAAACATTAGTTTAAATTAATTTAAAGCTAATTTTCAAATACGTCAGAGATATTTTAAAAACTCGTTCCTAAAAATATTAATTGGGTGGCAAATATATATTTTGCAAATTGCTAAAATCAGTACTTTTACTGACGCAGTGTTTTGCGACTTATATATGCAATTGCCTAGGAAACATGAAACTTAATGTTCTTAATTCTGGTACTAATTATTTGCGACATTTTTATTTTAATGAAGGCTAGCATTTCTCTCTTTGTTACTTTATTCCATGTATCACATTTCATCAGTGACAGAGAGAACATAAACAAACATTATGCAGAAGGTTATTATTCCAGTTAGATGATTGGCAATTTTTAGATTAATTTTAGTTAAAAAAATACTGTTGAAAAGGGAAATGTCTTTCAGAGACATACAATATTCTTACTGTAACATGTCTGCTACACATCCGACGTTCATATAAAAGTTTGATCAGTCAAATTAAATTTTTGTAAATTTAGTAGAAAACGTGACCTAATTTGCTCGGCTTGAAATGCAAAAAAGCTCTCCTTTGTCAATATTTAACAAATATCTCTCAGCTATTTGCATAAATGTCTCATCTCATTTAAGATAATATCACTTAGGAATGTGTTCACACTGGCCATAGCTTTCGCAGAAGCGGTGGGTCTACCGGTGCGGCGATGGAGATTTCGTCGCAGAAGCGGTGGAAAAACATGGCTGTCGTATAGATTTTTGCTGGTGTTGGTAAGTTTATGACTTATTTGTACGTTATGTTTTTATGTCCTACTGATAACACCTAGTGAGACTGGAGCCCACATATGTACTCTTCCAACTTATTACACGCATGGGCTGCAAATCATGACCAGTTTTGCAAACACTTCTGTACAGTTTGACGAGGGGACGCCACTTTTGCCTAATTTTGTTTATAACACTACATATGTACTAAAAACTACCCCTAGATACACTGGCATCGCATCCTTTGTATGATAATTACACAAAACAACCATATTTTGGAACTTTTTGAATTTGATATTACCATTTTAATAAAAGAATTGACAAAAATTGATTACAACGCAGACGGTAGTGGATTCGATTTCAACGCAGTGCGGTGGGCCCGATATCATTTATGTCTTTTTTTAACGTTAAAGTCACAAACACTTAGGAGTTGAGCTCCAAACACCTAAAAATACAAATGAAATATATATTTGTTAATCCTAACACATATAGTTGATTATATATATCAATGAAAGTAAATATACGCTTTTTGAAAACAAAATGACTCTCAGATAATATTATGCTGTATATAAATGCGCTTTGAAGCAGCCTTGCTATAATCGGAGTCATTCCGGATAATGCGGGTTCTCACATTCATAGGGCACCGCATTTAAATACGACAGAGCTGAGTGTCACGCTTGAATTTGTTGAAATCTTTTGTAAATAAATAAAACGGCGATAGTTTAAATTTTTTCACAAAGTGTGTTTGTATATTGAAGATGAAGTTTGATATTGTTGAAAAAGAAAAATATGATGAAAATATATAATAAGTACCAGTAATATATGTTTAATAGATGACTCGTGTCACCTGTTGACAAAAGGATAATGCGAAAATATTGGAAATAGAATCAATTGCAAGGTGATTTGAAGGATGTGCGATTTTTCTAACACATTTTCATGATACTGCTTTATTTTCTTACTCTGAACAAGGTTTACAAATTCTACTTAATAAATTGTACAATTATTGTAGGAAATGGGGTATTGAAGTTAATTCAGATAAAACAGTTGTAATGGTTTTTAGACAAGGTAATAGACCTTCAAATATGTCGCTTAAGTATGACAATAAAATTTTAAAACAAGTTAAAACATTTACTTATTTTGGAGTAACGCTATTATCTAATGGAAGTTTTTATCAAGCTCAAAAATCATTGTCTGCCCAAGCTTTAAAGGCTCTTTATTCTTTGAACTCCCTTTTTGATAATGTTAATTTAGATATTGAAGATAAATTAAAACTCTTTAATTTAATGGTATTACCAATTTTATGTTACGGATCTGAATTATGGGGTTTCCATTAATCTCCGGACACAGAACGTGTCCTTTTTATAGAGAATTACGTTTAACTCTTTTAGATAATTATTATTACACATGACCTAATATGAATAAATTCAATAAGCTTATGTCAACAACCAAAAGATCTGTTATAATTAAACTTGCAGAATTTGTCTATCTGGCTTTAAAGAAGAGAAACAGGAGTGTTGTTGTATAATAAAATATGTATTTCTTTAAACTATTTTTCATATTTTTGCTGTATATTATTAGATATGTTAAATATGACATGTCTTGTATTGTATGTGATTATGTGTACTTAAAACTGCCCATATTTAGTTCAAACATGAACATGAAACATGAATTATATATTTTCATACTTTTCAATATTATATTACTTTTGTTAATATAACCGCCAATTATGTATGGCGAGAAACATGTATATATGTTTATGCTAATAAATACTTTGACTTTGACCAAACTGTTCAACCAAAGGAGGAACGACAGACCGTGAAAAGCAACAAAAACGAAAGAGCGACAATTTACATTCTGACTTAAAGATTACAATTAGAATTTACAAACAAACAAAAATATACGATAATTTGAACGCGTGCATGTGCAATTCGCTCATAGGCCAATAAACAACATTTTCGTCTGCCCTTTTTTTGTCAAGTATTTTGTAATATTTTATTTCAAAATGCATTCTATAATTTTTATATTACATGCAGCCTATTTATAGCTTTGTACACGTTAAATAAAAATTTGATATAATTCAATGTTATAATTTAATTTATATAACGATATCAACAAATAAATGCTGCTGTACCTGATATTAAGCAAAATTGCGCTTGATTTGTTTCCGTACTTATTTTCAGCGCGTCACATTTTTAGCGACATACATTTCAGCGATACATAGTTAACATATACTTCAATATGTTGAACTAGTGTCCAAACTGGGATTCAATTTATCAAGACATTTTATAAGTTAAATGAATGCATAGTTTGTAAAGAAAATACAAACTTTAAGTATTTTTTAATTCAATTTATAAGTTAAAATTACCATTTAAGCACTTCATAGTTAACATGCACCCAAATATGTTAAACTTGAATCTAAAACAGGGATTGTTTTATAAAAACATATTGATAAGGTGCATGATGCATAGATTGAAAATAGAAAAAAATTGTTTTATAATTAATGTATACATTATAATGAATTTTTAAACAACCCATACATAGTTTATTGAATAAGTGTCAGTTCAATACTGCATTTATTGCACGAGTTGAATAAAATTATATTATGCGAGCCTCTGGCGAGCATTATATTAATTTATTCAACGAGTGAAATAAATTCAGTAATGAACTTACACGAATTTAATATTCTATTTATCACATACCCAAAATAGAGACCGTTTTAAGTGAAATAAGAGTCATTTTTCATTGACGCGCCTATAGCATAACGCTAACATTTAACGCGTCTTTACACTATGTTAGCATAACGCTAATGACGTCACGTCAAAATATATGCACAAAATATATGTTTATTGGCACTACAAAGTGCACTAGTAGTGCACTACTAGTGCACTTCATAAGTGCACTTTGTAGTGCACCAGACCTATTATATGTATTAAGCAGTTACCTTTTATTTCACTGAAAAGCAATTTGACTTTTACAAAAAGATAGAAAATATAGATATCTGTTTAATAGTTTTTCAATAAAAATTTGAAATTGTGATTATTGGATTTTGTAAAATATGGCGTAAAATATTAGAACAATAAATTTCAAAGTCATTAATTTTACTGATTTTGTACTTAAAAATTTAATTGTTAGAATAAGTAATTTAAAATATAAATAATTATAACTTTAATGTTGATAAGTGCATAAATTAACAAACTTAATTGATATTTAATATGATTCTATTTTATTATAATCTGGTAATGAAATATGAAACATTGAAATGCTAATCAAACAAAATTAAGTCAGTTCTTTTTTGGGGGCAGGGGGGAATTATACCGTAGTATTAGTTATTTTTGATCTTAACTTATGGTTGTTTTAGTTAAAGGTAATGATTTTAAGCATTAATAGCCTTTAATACATTAAAGAATTAATATATTTATAATTGGCCTAAATTTTGTCAATTTTATTTCATTTATGATCTCTCTTACCTTCTCAAACTGAGATTTACCTAAGATTAATATAAATGATATATATTATTCTGAAAATAAATATTTATATATAATGGTGGTATGTATTGATATGTGTGGATTAAGTATTGATATGTACCTGTGGGATACTAGTATACTTAAACTGACATGGATATTAACAAAAAGATTAGAAAATCTGTCAATTCCATTTTTTGAGACGACACCAATCTTTTTTCCTTTTTTTTTCATGCATTGTAACATTATTATGCAATATGATTAATTTTATGAGTTTATTATAAATTGCAAAAATATTCATTTTTCTTTTTGTACTATTTGTAATGAAATTTATTTGCACCAACATCCAGAGAATACAGAATTTACATTGCCTAATCTGGCTTATGTTATTTACCCTGAGGGGCTCTCTTATCAGCAGGGTACTATATCAAAACATATACACAGCATGACTTTTGACACTTTAATCTCCTGTAACTGTTTTCTGCTCATGTATGATATTAAATTAAAAAAAAAAAAAAAACAGAAAAAAAAACAGATCTGCATTAAAGTGAAAAGGAAGTTGCAAAAGTTTTATAATCATGTATTTAAATAATATTTTCTTTAAAATATATTATCTTCTAAATGCGTAAAAACTGACAAGGCAAATTTGTCAATTCTATAATAGAAAAAAATAACAATTCCCAGTTCAAAAACTAAAAGATGCTGCAAATTTTAATGCAGAATTGCAAGAAATGTAAAAAAATATTGATACAAAGTCTTTGAGAATAGTTAACACTGATATTGGTTTTAAACCAGTTTTTTATAATAAGATTAGAAAATTCCACTTCAAAGACAATAAATGACAATAATATCTAACGTGCGTTTATGACATTAAGATTATTTTTTACATTTGATTATACAAAAAGTATAGTCATTTATCGATGACTTACATGTATTTTGGGGGAAAAAAGGAAATTTTCAATAAATATTGCATACATTTGCATTTTTGTTATTTACCCTGAGGCCCCCTTATCAGCAGGAGACCAGTGTAATGAAAACAGTCGCTCTCAAAAAAATACCAATACACAGCATGACTCGAGACTTTCCTCTTGTATAAAAACATTTCCTTTATACATTACATTTTTAATGTAGAAATCTTGAATAAAGTTATCAATTTTATTTATTTTATGGAAAAATTTTAATTATGTATATCTTTAAAAAGTATGCAAGCATTTTATGGTTGAAAAAACATAATATCACAGTGTATAAAATGTTTTAAAATTAATCAATTAATATTCTCTTTCAATCTTGAACATGAGGAATTGCCTCTTAAGTTATATATTATCACGGATTTATATTAATAGTATATAGTAATATAAATCCGTGATATTATTATGCAGAATGGCAAGAAATGTGGATAAATGGATACATATAGAAAATTCCGCTTTAGAGACAATAATATCAGAGACATAGATAACATCTATCTATGTCTCTGATAATATCTATTATGCATTTATGCCTTTATGTTTTTTTTGTATATTTGATTATACAAAAATTATGGTCATTTACTGAGTGCCAACGCCTGATGAATCCCAGGCTTATGTCTAACATGCATTTTGAGAAAACCAGGGAATTTCAATGCATTCTTATAAATCTGCAAAATTGACTGTTTCTTTGTTATTTACCCTGAGGCCCTCTTATCAGCAGGAGAGTGGTATATTGAAAACAGTCCCTCTCAGAAATTACCAATACACAGCATGACTTGAGATTTTCCTCTTCAATAAAAGTATTCCCTTTATACATTAAATTTTTAATATTAAAATAATGAATAAAGATATCAAATTTATTTATTTTATGGATAATATTTAAATTATTTGCATAAACATATTGCAAGCATTACACAGTTGAATACTAAATTATCACAGTATATTGATTGTTTTAAAATCAATGTATTAATATTCTTTTTCAATATTGAACATGATGAATTGTCTCTAAGTTATATATTATAGAAATAATATTTTAGCTTAAATATAACCTTTCCTTGATTTGTTTGAGCTTATGAAAAAAGTTTATGATATAACAAACTAAATTAATCGGGCCAGAATTATCACATTGATTTATACCATTTGTACACTAGAAAAATTGAAATATATGGCCATTTAAAAAAGCTTTAAAAACACTTATTTAATTATCCATTATGGAGCATATTTAAATTTAACCTTATTAATTCTATAAATTTGATTTTAAGGTGTATTATTTTCATACTTACAGTTATAAATACAGGTTTATAAAAGTATGATTACAATAAATAAAATATTTTAATTTTAAGCTTTAACATGATGTCATCTAAAATGTTAAAACTGCTGATTTAAAATTTACTTATTTATATTCATGAATAGGCCATATATATATTTTCCCAATTTATTTTTTTCATACAGCAGCGTAACAATGGTATACAATTATCCAATAAACCATTTAGGTGTCACCTTCCCTGGCCAGCCTGGTCATATGGTCTAGTGCACTAGAAGTGCACTTCTAGTGCACTTCTAGTTCAGCTCTAGTGCACTAGAAGTGCACAAGGGTGGGAAGTTTAGTGTGAACTCAACTGTAAATGATATCGGGCCCACCGCACTCCGTTGCAATCGAATCCACCACCGTCTGCGTTGTAATCAATTTTTGTCAATTCTTTTATTAAAATGGTAATATCAATTTCAAAAAGTTCCAAAATATGGTTGTTTTGTGTAATTATCATACATACGATGCGATGCCAGTGTATCTAGGGGTAGTTTTTTGTACATATGTAGTGTTATAAACAAAATTAGGCAAAAGTGGCGTCCCCTCGTCAAACTGTACAGAAGTGTTTGCATAACTGGTCATGATTTGCACCCCATGCGTGTAATAAGTTGGAAGAGTACATATGTGGGCTCCAGTCTCACTAGGTGTTATCAGTAGAACATAAAAACATAACGTACAAATAAGTCATAAACTTACCCACACCAGCAAAAATCTATCCGACAGCCATGTTTTTCCACCGCTTCTGCGACGAAATCTCCATCGCCGCACCGGTAGACCCACCGCTTCTGCGAAAGCTATGGCCAGTGTGGTGTTGGTATCCTGACAGGTTTAAATAGAATAATGTGATTTGAAATAGTATATTCATCAGCAATAGTTGTAATTTGATCAAATTTTATTTTGTTATTATGCATCTGTGTATGTCAGAAATGTATGTTATACATTTTTTACATTTTAAAAATCGAAGCGTTTTAAACTTGTATTTGCGGATATAGTATAAGTTGACATGTGTCTTTTCTTACAAATAGGTCGACCTCTGGGCCATCGTTAATGCATGCCTCTGAAAAAGGTATCTTGTAACTGGTTTACGGTGTTGATGGAGAAGAAGTATTAAATTATGAAGAAAACTATCACAATAGATTACATCAATACTTCATCTTCTTTATAAATGCCATTTAAATCACCAAATACGACAGTTATTAGCTATCCTGCTAGCTTACGAACGTCGGTGGTTCTACTCAGGTGCCCGTTCGTGCCTGAAATTCACAGAAGGGCGCCTGAGGTCTTCCTCCACCAGTAAAGCTGAAACGTCGCCAAATGACCTATACTGTGTCGGTGTGACGTAAAACCCAATCAAACAATCAAACAAACGAGAGTTATTCTGCCAAGGTATGAAACATATACATTCATAAATAACAAATTGAATGTTTTAACAAATTTTACAAGTAAAAATACACCTTTGAAGCATGAAATTTTACCAAGAAAAATTAATATTTATACCGCACAGTTCAAAGTCAAATTGAGTTCAATATACTTTTTTTTGAACAAGTGTATTTAAAGACAGGAAAGGAGAACACATTTGAAAACTAATAATTAATGTGCCTTTGTTTCGGTTTGAATGTTGATTTGTCTCAGATTTAAATGTCAAGACCAGGAGTAAATAATAATATATTGATATAACAGGAGAAACAATAGAAAATTGTCAATATATCAAGAAAAATATCAACTTAATAGACGTTTCAATCGAATGAAGTCAATACAGACACTTATTTATCATTTGTTTGTTTTCGCTTTTAAGATCTTACAGAAATTTACTACATGCTAAGAATAAACAAGAACTGAAGTTCTATGTCTCAACTTTGTATTTAACAATGCACTTTGTATTTTCAAATAAGAGTATTTTATAAGATTTTTGATTTGAATGATTATTTGGCTAGTTTAATTTCTAAAAAAAAATTATTAATATGTTGTTGTTTTTTTTGATTGATTTGGTGCCACTAAATCTACTAAGCAAAAACAAATTACATAAAAACTACTACAACTCCATATCATGTAAATGATATACTTTTATATTAAACCATATAGCTGCTCAATTTCATGCCTAAATTTATAATCATCGGCTCCTTTTTATGTTCTGTATACAACACAAAATAGTGTATGTTAACATTCATGTAATTTATATGTATTTTAAATTAAAGTATCCATATAACACAACATACAAAATGTGTGCGGTACATGTCATGCTAATAAATGCCCATATCTGGTAATAAAAGTAATA
The DNA here is from genome assembly GCF_026571515.1 of Ruditapes philippinarum. Classification (NCBI taxonomy): domain Eukaryota; kingdom Metazoa; phylum Mollusca; class Bivalvia; order Venerida; family Veneridae; genus Ruditapes; species Ruditapes philippinarum. The sequence goes on from NW_026864998.1 coordinate 29,126, forward strand.
TTTAGATTATTTAATTCAAAGTTATTTACAATGCAATTTATTTGCACATTTTTGATGACACAATCGTTACTGGCAAGTTGACACTTCTTATTATAACTTATGTGCAAGTTAAAGTCTTGACAAATGTCAGTCCTTACAAAGCCAATTGGCAAGACAAATACATGTTTAAATTTAAAAGATATCCTCCCGCTTAGCACAATAGGGAGAGCATCGGATTAGTCATTCTTGGGTAGCTAATTCAGTCTCCGGTCGAAGAGATTTTGTTCCGTGTTTGGCATCAAGTCTAAAGGTCATTTGTCTTTCACGTCTTATTCAGAAAAATATTGTTGGTCACGTGCACATTGGTATTTACTGGAGATCCGGTAAGGGGTTGCCGGCTGCCGAGATGTGATCAAAAGTGTGTGTTATAATCGATGTAAAAGACAATAACTTATTTTTTGAATCGGATTTTAATACATTTTGATATGTTTCCTTTTAATGTCATATATAATAAAAATTTTACAAAGATGCAAGAACGTGGGCGTCCTATACATTTACATTGCTTTTGATTATGGCCTGCTATTTGTCTTTTACGTTGACATATATATATCAATAAATGTATTGTTTTGGTATCACTTTTGTCAGATAAGGCATCTCTCTGTCTGTCGACACAGGAAATTAAACCTTATAAAATATCAATAAAGATAATTATCATAGCATGGCATCTATTGTGTGCGTAACTTTAATGTATAACCATTATATACGATAAAAGCATTACATGTTCATGCCAAGATTAAACGACTAATAACCCTATAAACCTCATGAATCTAGACCGTTTTTTGCGCTTTATCTCCCCGGTGTTAAAGGTCTGAAAGATGAAAGTTGCTTTATTTTTCTTTTTTATGTTTGTATTCTTATAAACTTCTTAGATATGTGTTGCATGATTATCTTTATTTTCTGACTTTCGATTTGGTTGGAAGAAAGACAATAAAGTTTTAAAAAAGATTCAATTATTTTCATTATCATTATTACCATTTTTATTATAAAGGTCTTATAATTTACGTATCTCTTCCGAAGGAAATAAAATTTATTCAAACAAAATGTAAAATATTGGTCACCTCAATTTATAATCATCTGTTTATTCCTCATTTCAAAATCCTAATAGCGCACGAAAAAGTGTCACCAATATACAATACATAAATCAATCAAATTACCGTTGATTATCTGAGATACGTGCTGGCATTTGCCTCTGCCTTCTTTGACAGCACGGTTTATGCAAATAAGTAAGAAATTTGTCGATAAGATAACAGGATTGTTAAAATACACTGTATATGAATAATATAAATAAAATACTACTCGTGTAAGAAAAGTTCGTTTTATTAACACGAAAAATACGCCTCCGATAGGCTAATTATTTGGAATATGATTCCCTCCGATAGATACATGAATTAGATCTATATCAACAGGAAATCATAATCTGTTTACTAGTTTATGTTACTAGCAGAATTTAATGTAAAAAGTATAAATTATTTTCCTGGATCGGATTATATCTTCAGATCATTTAATTTGAGTCTATATCATCATCTATATTATTTCAACTAATTTGTTATATATTAGCAGACATGCTTCGTGATCTATAACCCGTACACATTTCCGGATAAACTTTCGTTGATAAATGAGATTTTACCATTGTGTTACATTTGTACAGCAATAAATGAGTTTCAAATTACTCACTGACTATAATACAAGTAAAAAACTTCATTTTGTCTGAAACTACAACTATTTAAATATCTTTAATTGTTGTTTTACCTTTTATCTTTATGAGACCTATTTAACATTGAAGAATTATTTCAAGAGAGTTTTGGTTGTTTCGGTTGTCAAACGGTTACCGTAATCGTTCAGCATTTGGTCTACAGTTAGACGAAAATAACAAGTGCATTTCATCCTTCAATTAAAAAGAAACCCTATTATATTATGTTCCTGTTTGTTTTATGTAATTTTTTTAATTATTTCATTTTATTTCTTTCTTTATTTAATTTATTTTTCTTTGTTTTGTTTTGATTTTGATAATTAAGTCACAAATATTGTTGTTTTATTTAATTTTAAATAACAAATAATCTTTTTCCCAACCTTTTGACTGAAGCCCCGATTTTATAGAAATAAGTAGGCAATTCACAAATCGTCATTTAAGGCGGAAACAATCAAATTACGGAGGATAATCCGTACTTCGTGCTAGCAAACATGAATGCCTTCCCTGACAACGATGATTATGCAAAAGTGTATGAAGCTCTACGTTGATATGAGGAGGTTGTAGAGGTTTTATAAATATATTACAATATGGAGTTTTATCGACAAAAATAATTTCCAAGAAGAAATGTAATCTTGCAATAGTTGGCAGTATTAAATGTAAATGCTTAATGTATGTTAATTTAAACCATTTTTAAACAAATGTGTTTAAGACGAAATAAATATTTTCTTACAAATGAGACAGTACTCAATGCATGTATATTCTTCAAGCGTTCTTTGTTTGATTGTTAAATTTGAAATAATTTAAGAATATTCTGATAAAATTTAAAAAAGTAATTAGTTCATTAAATGACAATGATATTCTTTATTTAAAAAATATATAGATAGCATGAATTCAAAAATGGGAAACACCAAAATTTTATCATTTTAAAGAAAACATAGTTACATTAAGCTCTTTAGTAAGAGAACGCACAAATAACCTTTGATTAGTATAAATTTTGATATTGATCTCTCTGAGAATAGTTACAATTGATAATAAGTAATAAATGTTTATCTACATTTTCTGACATTCAAAACATTATAATTACTTTTATGCTTTCCGCACGCGTTTCTGTCATAGCATACTGTCCAGTGTACCTTTAAGCTACTTTTTTGAATTTCTTTCTCGTATTATACACAAACAATGACAGTTTGCCTGCAATGAGCAACACAAAAAAGATGCTGTTATGTCGATGCTAAAAACACAATTCATAAATCATATTCAGCCAGTAAAAATACATGATAATAAATGCTTTGTCAGCGGAAATAAATTGAATGTACTTGAAAACACGCTGTAATTTATAGGGGCTTCATTTCGTCTGGAGTCAGCAGGAAATTATATTCCATAAAATAGAAATAATGTAATGTTTCTTGCTGAAGCATTTACATTGTGTATTGCAGATTTAGTTTCCATAATATTTTAGTTTATTTGTCTAGATAATATTAAATAAACTATATGATTAGCAGGAGTTCACGGAATTATACTTTCAAATATATCTGTCAATTCTTTTTTTTCCTTTTTTGTTAATGGAAAGTTATGTTTAAAGCAAGACAAGTGTCTGTATCAAGAACGGTCAAATTATACAGGCAACTAGCTAAAGTAAATTACTTTTACCCCGGAGAGATATCTTTTTATCTTGATACTTGAAAGTCTTTATAATGTTTATTTTTTATATTTAAAACACCTATATTTTGCTTTGGAGATAATACAAACATTTTTTCTAAAATTTGTAAAGGATAAATAAATGAAAAACAAATATTTACTTATTGATCTATCCTTATATTTGTATTTTAAACCAATTAGATTGTCTGGTTAAATGACAGGACAATTAAAGATATAGCCTATGGCATGAGACATGTTATATATGAAGAAAGCTTTATTTCTGATGCATTTCGTTTTCGCAGTATCATTTGCAATTTCACAGCATAATTATTAAGTTTCTATTAAGTTTCTATTTAGAACTTGTTTAATATTTCTCTCCATTAATAATAAATAACTGATGTGTTTTGGCGTGTTTTTGTTTTCAAATAGTTTGAACATACATGCATATTTGATGACCTTTTTAGTATGTAAGCAAATTTTGTTTCAAAATGCAACTAAGATTGCTGGTTGTCTTTATTTATAACGACCACAACACATTTATACTTTATAATTGTTGTCTATTCGGAAAGAAATGTATATAGAAGTATATACAATCTAATTTTGATGTTGGTAAATTTAACTTTATTACTTTGGCAAAAGCAGATCAAAATGAAAAATTAACAGCACAATACGGTATTATTAAAATGAAAAATAACAAAGGGGAAAAACAATTTTAAAATTAAAAAACTTGTTTTAAAAAAAAAAATACAAATAAAAAATCTAAAATTTTCGGGCCCAAATAATAATAAAAAACAAATAAAAAACAAAATTTAAATCGCAAATCCCCGTTTTTCAAATCAGTGGGCCCGGGGGCCCATGTTTGTATTGCGGTATAAAACGGGTGGGGGATTCTTTTCCCCACATTTTTAATTTTTATGATAAACTAGTTAATGTAGCGAATTTAATTAAAAAATATTGCCCAAAAATTTTAATTTTTCACAAAAAGGTGAAAAGGGAATTTTTAGGGTTAAAAAAAGAAACAACATTAAAAAAAAAAGAAAAAAAAAAATCAACTTCCCGGGTCGCCCCATTTAGCCAGTGAGCCCTTTTACCCCAAAAAAAACATTTCATATAAAAGTCTCATCTTAATGTAATTAAACAATATTTCACAGATTAAATAAATACACATGTTATAATTGTTATTATTTAACAAAGTTTCACAATCAAAATATGCAATTAAATAAACAAACGCACCAACGAATAATTGGCTGTTAATTATTGAACGGCGATAATTATCATTATTATAAAAATCCTACTAAAACGTGTTCTTAATAGTCCATGTAATTAAATTTTTGCAGTTTGATTCTGACTTTCAAATTAAAAGGTGTGAACACATGTTTTAATTGATGTACACATTTCAAAAATATAAGCAACGATTTTGAAAAGTAAATTGTTAACATGTCTGTCAACGTATGATGCTGCGTGGTAATTATTTACTTTGTAATCGTAATCTAATATTAACTGCAGGCAAAACATTTTTATTGGCTGCTCAAAAATCTAATTTGCATAATTTATTGACACAATTGCTGGGTCTTACTACTTATGTCTAATACTGTGCATTATCCAATTTAATTGTTCCTAATTTGCACCAAATGTTCCTGTCACACTGTGTACTGACGATTTTTATTGCTCCTTGTATGCCTCTGTGCCGACAGATTCTTTTGATCATGCACAATGTTGCCCTGATTGGTTAATCACCCTTGTCAAATATTCTGATGACGAAATAGACATCTATTTTTTAGGCTTCATCAGTGGACTGAATGACCTTAGGGGAAATTAAGTTCCGCACCTGTCAAGTTATACTGTAAATTACAGCATTTCATAAAATAGCAACACATTATTTTTTCAGTAAATATTAAGTAGAATTATGATTTGTTTGTTTGATTGGATTAAATTTACGGTAGTAGATAGGGAAAGGGATTGGGTAAGTAGATAAAGTGGAAAAAAGCTATAGGGAACTGGATAAACCCGAGAATATGCGTAATTACAGGGGAATGGGCAACCTGTTGCTGTTAGTACAAGTTTTGACTGGGTGCCTAAATAACCTAACGGACAGTTTTGTTTTCATACGATTTTAGTCTGGCTGCCGATTTTCCTGCGCCATTCTCATTTTTAGCGTCAATGGCGGAAAATCGCGTCCTCAGCAGATATCTGCACATTGGATTTATCTGATATTTTACGCTGAAAAAAAAAAGATACATGACCGGCGATGTACCCTATTAGGACAGCTTGTCTAGCGAAAATTAAGTACAAAATAAAAGGATATATCGTTAATTTGAAGAAGTTTCTCATAGTACCCAAATTAAATTGATGGTTTATCTTTGAAAATTAAGCAGTCATTGCTTAAATCAAAGACATAGATGTTATCTATGTCTCTGCTTAAATCATGTGGTGGGATCATCAGCAAGCTTGAAAATCGGACAAATGATAATTAATGTCGCGGCGTCTTCAATTAATTAATCAAGGCAATTCAGTTCCATATGATGTTTTCATAAATAATATATTATGTACGCAATAAGAATAATAAGTTCTTCATCAAGATTTATTTCAGTTGTACCAGCGTGTACACCTATACAGGAAGTGGGTGTAACACGTCACAATCTCGGTCTCGTCTGTCTCCCGAGAATGACAGAACGCCAAAATGGCGGCCCCCGTGAACTTATTTCTCAAGTAAAAAATAGTGTCTTAAAACACGAATTTCTCACTTATAGGGTTGATGTCAACAGAAAAACTGTCATGGTACCTCTTTTTAAATGATGAATATTTATATTTGACAGACATCAATCCATCCATTCCTATTCCTTTAACATTAGCCTTTTTGAGCGTATTATTCACAATTTTTATTATTCTGGAGTATAAATGTTTATAATAATTTGTAGTGATGTCATTAATAGTTAACAGTACATAAGCTCAACCTACTGCCAGCCTATCATTGCAACTACATGTATGATATAGATATAGGCTGCAATTGTTAGATTATAGATGTAGAGCTGTTATTAAAGAGTATAAAACAACTCTATTTAAGCATTCTTTTAAGGATTTAGTTAGCCATAAGCTGTATCCTATACATAATTTGAATATAATATACACCCTTCAAAGAGCAAAATCTTTGAGAGACGAAGAAATCGGTGGTAACTGAACAGTGCTGCTCCAAAGACATTGCATTTGTTGCAAAGAATTACCTTGGGAAGAATTTAAACTGTGGCTCTGAAAAGGTAGTTGCCTTACAAATGGCCGAGCGTTCTGTCGAGGCAAACCAATAATTGATAAACATGACTTACGATTATTATAAAAATGAAAACGCCAAATTAGGCAAAAGCCATGCATACACTTACATACATCCCACACACGCGTGAACATAAACAAAACACTTTGATTATACAAATCGATGGAATGGAAATTCCACGCTAGGAAAGCTACATTTTACCTATTGTAAAATTATCATTCAACGATACCTTTTTATGCCGATACTTTGTCAACAAAATGACGCATGAAAAATGTGTAAAACTTTATCATATTTAAAATATACGATTCAAATACATTATTTTAAAATATTCTTCCTAACGGAAACGATATGATGATAAGAAATTTGTAAACGTTAATCATGTTAATGGAATGTACTTAATAATTTCTCTACAGACGTATCTCAATTAATCTCGGATTCATTTTGTCTGGAGCCAGCGGCAAATTAAACCTCATTAAATGATCATAGATTTTTTTTACCGTATATATTATTGAGGACAATGCTGACTCAGACTATTTTTAGGTTTTATCAGATTTAAGTTTCTTGAATGCCTTTTTTTCTGATATTTTCGGAACTATTTCCATTTGAGGTAATCAGACACATTCTACATGTATTCTTCAAACTGTGAAATCCAAGATGTTATTATTAAATAAGTGTATGCAAATGTATTTAAATTGCCATGACAGGATTACAAGAGTACACGACTGTAGAATGATGATGTTGTGAACGCATTGTGTTTCAGCTAAATTTTTGAACCCTTATACCCCATTGAAAATCATATAAAATTTAAACTTTTTTTCATCGTGTAAAGTAAAAAATGTAAAAATAAAAATGACTTAAAGTTAGAAACAAATAAAGAAAAAAGTCGTGTAAAGTTTTAAAAGAGTTCAGGCTCCTTAAAGAAAAAATAAAACAAAAAATTGAAAAATTTAAGGGTTAAATCATTTGGGGATTTAAAAACTATACGGAAAAGTCCCGTTTTTCTTACAAAATGGATATCAACATCCCTCTTTCAAAACCCCCATATAAAAAAATTTTCAGAAAAAACAAACTTTGTTCTAAAAGCTGAATATGCAAACTTCTGCAATTTTGAAAACTGTCTTAGTGGCATTTGCACCTATAGTGCTTAAGTGCAAGGAATTTATTTGAAAGTCCCAAGACAATCAGGAGGAAATGATGAATGTGAATTTATAAACTTTGCGACAAACAAACTGAAGATAGAAACCGGTTAATCTAGTTCTCATTTGGAAGTCCGAGTACAGATTAACAATAAAAATACTTTAGTTTTCAGTAAATAACGAAATAAGTATCCCTTTTTACCGTTAACTATGAAATAAATTAATTTAGAATTTAGCAAATGAAGCTGTAATGTATGTCCCCAGTGATATTTTGTTCACAGAAACTGTCAAAGAGACAGACAAACATACACTCAGAGAAAATAATGTATAAAAGTTAATAATATTTCATGCGTCTTTGTTTCGGCTGCATGGTGGATATAGAATATAGATTAGAATGCTAAAATTAGGAGTAGATAATTATCTATTAACATAATAGAAGAAAGATAGAAAAGTGTCCTAATATTAAAAGAAATGTCATTAAATAGACAATGTAATCAAATGATGTTATTCAATATTATATTATTTGCATATTCATAGTATTTGCTTAAAAGCCCTTACAGAAATTATGAAAATGGTGACTCTTCGAGGGAAATGAAAAACAAACAAAGATGGAAACGTCGAGCTCGGTATTTAAGTCTCTTCAAGAGAAGTAATAGAATTCGTTGAGTCTTATTATTCTATACTTCACTTACATGTTGGAATCAAAGAGCTTTAAGGACAAAATGACAAACAACAGACTGGGGAGAATGTCTTACAGCTGTGGCATGTGACTAAAAAATTGTCGTATTGCGAAGAAAAATCTGAAAAAAGGAAATAATTTAAGTTATTTTTCCTCAATATAAAAAAAAAACATTTGTTTCCGTATTCTTTGTGTTGTGTGTTTCTTTTTCTTTTGTTTAATATGTCCTTTTTAAAATTCCTAGCTTCTGTGTACAGAAATACATACAAATATCACTGATACGAAATATCCACTTGAATGAATCCATCACATTATGGCTGATTATTCGAGATAGATGCAAGCATTTCATTTAACCTTCTTTGACACAAATGCTCATAAAAATGCGTAAGCATTCGTTGATAACTTAACTGGATTGTTAAATACCAAACACCACAAAACAGGGTTAATATGATACAGCATAAAATATTATTTGAACTGATATATCATATGAAAACTCGTTTTATGTTAAAAAAAGTGTTAATAAACAAATGTTATTATGAAAGAAAAATATTTTCCCCGATATAAATTTATTTTCACAAAATTCGAAATAATTTTTAAAATATAGCGTTTACCATTTACTTTATTTTTAACAATTGTAGCAATAATCAATGAATCAATATACTTTATATCTTATACTTGGTTTAAAACATTTTGTGAAGAAGGATAATATCTTCTGTTGTGAAAAATTTACAATTTTATCTCATGACATTTGATTATAATATTCTGAATCTTACTATGCTTCATCCACACTCTCGTCAATATTGAGCACTTTGTTTCACCAATAAATGTGTTTCAATGTACCACAATAATGTTCAAGTCGGTTTGTCTTACATTTCAAAAAAATTAAACCCGGGTATAAGTGGCTTCCTTTCGTTTGCTTACAGACGTGTTTTAATTTAAGATTGTACTACCATGTGATTACAATCAACGAATTATATATCAAGACTAATGTCTCCAAGATGCAAAATGTAACTACTTTTCATATTTCAATAGAAACCACTTTTCCATTACTGTTTATGATTGTTCCTAATAGTAAATTCAAAAATGGTATTGTTCATTTTAAGTTATAAACTAGCTTGACTGAAGTCCAATTTTCTGAGAAATGAGTAATAGGCAGTTAACAAAAACTCAGGAAGGAAACATCAAGTTACCGTGGAACATCCATTTTGCGTGCTAGCACCTGGTAGTGCCTGCTTTGGCAACGAGGATTATGCAAATCTGTATGAATCCCGGGGATATCATTAAAGGTCGTAGAAACGCTAATAAATGTATTGTTTTATAAAGATGCAGAGGCTCAAAAATGAATTTCCTCGATGTTAAGACATCCTGCAACAAGTGGTTATATTGTATATCCTTCAAAAATTGTTGACGTATTTGGATTTTGAACAGTCTGTTAAGAGTAATAACCAAAATTTTTCACAGATAAAATATGTTTTTTTTTCTTCATTTAAATACAGATAGCTAAGCAATATACGTACTTTATTATTTAATATTCTAAATTTGATTGTTTAATTTTATATAATCATCAAACTATTCTAGCAATATTAGATGATTCAATACAATTGTTATATTTACCGTGTCTTTTGACTATGATATGTTTTATACTCCTAACAAAAATTGTACAGAGGAATCGAGGAAGTTCCGAAGTTTATACAGACTAATTTACAATCAATATAAATACGATACTAACAATAATAACTATATCAAAATAAGGATAAATTTTAGGACTATAATCATTTTTAGGTCAACTTTAAAACGTGCATGCCATTTTAAGTAATAGAATAAATGTCAAAATGTTATGCATTTTCAAGTCCATTTTAAGGTGTCTATAAAATCTATTACAGTAGATATTTCGAAATATACATATTTTATCCCGGTCCAGATCTTGGTTCTTATTTCTTTGTCAACACGAGGTCAGGTGATTAAATTGAGGTAGATTGTGAACGAATCATTTCTATGATCGTTCCAACTCTCCGTATTGTTCATGCTTCACCTAATAAATTAATCTAAATATACCGGTATACAATGCCTTATACGCATCTGCGTGGGTTTTCGAAGACGCTGTTGTGAACTAATGTACATTACGATAAAATGCAATCTAGTGTTTTGCTCATACAAAATGAATACCAACTTACTGTTATAGGATCTGAACCAATGTTCTAAAGTGTTATGTAAGGTCATATAAAATATGAAAAGATAATAGGTACGCATTTAGTGGTTCCGTCATGGTGATATTCAGACCATGTAATAAAATAAAGTCATCACTAGGTCTAAATAGTCTTTATACTTACAATTTCTTTGCAGTATAATATTCTTCTGCATACAATAATAGGCATATAAATCTTAATATTGCTAGATAGACTGATTAAGTATACTAATAATGGCGTGCTATTGGTCAAAGCAATCCCATTTTCGTTGAATAATCTATCACTTTTGTTCTGGTGAAATGTGTTCATTAAGTAAGCTGATTGTAGAACGCTACAGATCATTAAGCTGTAGATGAATGGCTAAAAGTTAATATATAACTTGACATTTAAAGTTGTTCAGCTCTTAGCTTGATGTACCGTATAAATAATATATGAATGTAATGTTTATAAAATGACCATACATATTTATTGCACCAATCTAGTTGAGATTGAATGTGCAGAAATGCCATCGGTAAAATAATGGAAATGATGAAAGTGTTAATCACAAGAAATGTGACTGGGGATAGCTATCACCCATTTATAGGGCTTACAAACCTAAAAGTGTTATAGTGTTATCTAGGTACAGAGATAAATTTAGAAAAAGGTATGAAAACAGTAAATACATTTATACGACGAGATAAGTCGGTGGAAATGTTTGATATATTTGTGAAGACTATTGGCTACATCGGCTAACTAGCTTATCTTTCAAAACTACATATTGATTCTGATATTAAGAAATTGCAAGTTGAGCAGCAACATGGCATTTCTTCATCAAAACACAGAAAAATTGGGTATTTAAAGTAAGAAAGTAAAGTTGTTACCAAAGCACGTATTAAACTCGTAGCTGATCCAATGTAAAATCAAAAGTCTTGACATAAATGAAGTAACGTAAAGTTTGAAAAGTTTGATGCATTCATAGGTGCGTCTTTAATCCGGCTTATTTAAATTCTCCCTGCACACAGTCATTATAAAGTCCTTATTTACTAGAGCTAAATGTCAGAGATTTTCAAAGGTTATTTACCGTAGATTTTCTTTGACTGAGTCAGGCATTTATAGTAATGTTAAATAAAATATGAAAAGTGACAATTATATAAACGGTTGTCAAATACGGCCAAATAGCATATTGCCCTGACAGACAAATTGTCGAGCTTATGTCCGATAACGTCTAAAATTTCCCAGGTTGACACTTTTACCGTATATGTTGGCGCTATCATCATTTGGCATAATGTCAATAAAAGTAAAAGTCCATTTTTGTCTGAATAACTGATATGATTTAATTATGCGCATATATAAGTCTATATTACGGCGTTGTGTATAAATCTTATTCAGAAGATTAAATACTTGCCCGTATAGCTATGCAAATGAAGCTTATATGTCATCGTTATCCTGAAAATGTTAATACAACAACAACACCAACAACATTTTTTGAAAATGTTATAAATAAGCATTGTAGTATACGCCTTGCTGTAAAATGAAATATTTAGTCGATGCTTAAATCTCATTAAAAAAACAACAATAAATGTTTATTCGATTAAGAAAAAACTTACTTTCAAATAACCAAACGTCCCTATAATTGTTTACATCGCCATAGAAGTCGATGACTTTAATGCAATTTTGTCATGTATCTGAACTTTTTCCTAAGGATGGTCTGCAGTGATGAGTTGTTGTTCATGGTGTGACAATTTGTTTGTTGATTCTTACTCTTTATCGGCCCAAGAATTGTTTCTAAATTGTTTGTTTGTTTTGTTTGTTGAAAACGCAATATTGAAGACGATGGTGCATTGTAATTTGCTGTATTTAGACACAAATAACATTATAAAAAACAATCATTGAAAACAAAAAAAAAATTACGAAATTGAAAATGCTGCAGGCTTGATTTGATTTTACCTGTTCATGGGCGGCACTGCTATGTGATATCTACCGACAATACTTTTTAGGAACGGCTACATCGTTGTAAAAATATTTAAAAAATCGAAGTTTATCTGTATAACCTTTTCTATTTACTTCTTACTAACGTTCATATCGTATTAACTTTGTCATTGATTTATAAATGGTTGTAACTAAAAGGTAACTTTAAGTAAACACTATTAGAAATGTTTTAGTCAATGTTTAAGGATATTTTGTAATGGTACTATATCACATATTGTAACAGAACGTTTTTCATGAGCCCTTTCGTTTGAAAAGTGTTGCGCTTGGTAATCGTTTCAGATTTACCAGGAATGTAAATCGAGCAAATCGTTTTTAATATACATTTTTCTTACTTGGATGTTATAATTTATAATTTATTGTTCAAACAAAAAAAACGTTCGTTTGCTATTTAAAACCTATAAGAAAGAAACAAAATTATAACATTTGACTCGCATTGCGTGCCAGCAGGAGTGGTTTCTTTTGTCAGCGACGTAGGTGTGTCTTTTGGTGGATGACAATATCAACAGAATATGAAAATTCCATGCTGTCTGAAACAAAAATGGTGATTTCAACCCCAAACTTCTGTCTCTGTCACTAATAGTATTAGACATTAAGTTTTTTGCTCAAAGTAACAACGGCTTGCTTTTGAATTTGTTTGAGTCCACTTGGCAAACATCTTCTTTTTACATAGCATGAAAACAAATGTGTACATTTGATCGTTTCGTGGTAGCGGTAAGAAAATGTTTAAATTATAGTATCTGAAGGGAGAGGTTCAAAATAATAATGTAAACACTTTCGGTCAGGCTATTTTGTATATTTTGTAAAAAAGTATAATTAATTGGAATTGTGTATATTAAGTACATGTTTGACGTCATTTACAGTACATGCAATGTATTGGTAGAAAAAGAATAAAATCAGACGACCAATGCACAAAAATATGGACGGAAAAAATATCGATGAAATTGATAGAATTTTTCTTTTATAATTAAATTGTGTCTTTGCATTAGAAGTAAGATGCAGTTTACTCGGCAGGTTTTATAAAAAAGAACATTCATTTACTTATTAACCTAAATGGGAGACTGGCTTAATCACACTTAAGAATTTCGCTGATGAATTCTTTTTTTTTGGGTGGGGGGAGGAGGGCATTAATTACGACTTCATTTTATCTTACGCAAGCGAGAAATTATGTGTCATTAAAAGCTCATTAAATGGGGGAAGCATCAGGAATTTCATATTGCTCTACTTTATATACACCAATGCTGAATCACATTTAGGATAAGACTCTAGGTTAGTTATTGTCCCTCAAATCAACTTATGTCTTTCAGCTTCCCACCTATACAGCAATCATAGTCAACAAATATTCCATGTCGTTTTTTATCTGAAAAAGCTGCCGGGGACACCGTGAAAAAAGTGTCAGAAACGAAGTAAATTATTCTTGTGGAGACAATATTTAAGCATGCTGTACAAAGATAATTGGTCTATAATGGAAGATCTGCAATAACTTAAAAATATGAATATTGAAAGTATTTGGTACCATTCATGACAACACTTCACGAAAAATTTATATATGGATGTTGCTTGTAGGTGTGAGACACATGGTCTTTCATACAGTATCAAATTTATATAGCAGATACTTAATTGTTCTAGATCAAAATGATATTTTTCATCATATTAATATTTATTCAAATTTCTTTGAATTGTTTCAACTTTTTATCAACAACAATATTCTATAAGAATATCCAAAAGACAAATATCTATTTTTTATCAATATCTGAATTTCTAATGGAAAATGTGTCCATTGTAGACCAATCCACTTTAAATAGCCTCCAATCCGCTTTAAATAGCCTCCTTTAGACTCAAAATAATTATATTTTTCAAATGAGATAAATTCCATGATTGGAGTTCTTCCTGATAGCAATTCTTGTCCATTAACTACATTTTGTTAAAAAACATATGTTGAAACAATTCAAAATATATTTTATGGTATTTATTTAGTGCATATTGCCGACAAGATTTATATAAACATCACGGCAAGTGTTAAGTGGTGCATGTCTGCCGTAAAACGATACCTGTTTCTTTACATCTTTCCGATTTATGACAATTAGTCATTTTAATGAGGAAACTAAACTATTTAATTACATATAGTAACGTACCTTACTACGAATAAAAAAATGGAAACTAATTCTTTACTTAAATACCAGGACAATTGTCCATGTATAATTATAATCATTAATCATAGTAATTGTTCTCAATTTGACAGAATGCATCCCATTTTACACAGAGAAAATTAACGGCAAAATATTGCCAATAGAATGTTCAAACTTTTTCCGAGGTAGGTCTTATATTTCAGATCTGCTTATGGAGCGCACAGAAATAAGAATTAAACCCGGTAGAAGACCCGTTGATGTACAAATGATTTATATTTTACCTTAATAAAAAGAGTAAACGCTTTCTTTTTGATTAAGTTTACTTTATATATTAAGAACTGACAAACAACCCTAATTAATGTTTAAAGCGTTACGTATTTTTAAACGATGCAAATGCCGATGTATCTTGTCATGTGTCCAAGGATTGTCTGAAATAATGAATTGTTTATAATTTGAGATGTGACAATTTGTTGATACTTGGTGTTTATCAGTCCAGTAAATGTTTCTATGTTGTTTGTATTTGGCCAAGTTCATTTTTTAACAATGGCGCATTGTCTTTTGCGGACAGAGATTGATGTTTAAGCACGCATAACACCATTAATAACCAACATTTATAAAATATATACAAAAATTAAATTGGGAACCTTTAAGAAAACACCAAAATGGTTAATTTGAAAATGTTTCAGGATCGAATTGATTGAATTTATTATGGCGTCACTGGTAAGTGAAAGCTACCGCCATTAGCATTATAAACATGATAAATCAAAAATTGTTTGTATTAAATCAAAAATTTTTTTTCCATCTGCTTCTTACACACATTCCTGCCGTATTATCTTACTTCTCTATATTTGCCATTATGTTTAGAAAGTATCTGTAATTCAATGGCCGTTTCGTTTGAAAAAAGAAAAATGTTGCATTTGGTAATTGTTCCAGATTTATCAGCGATGTAAAGAGGGCATATTGTTTGTAAATCACAATACGCATTTGTCTGTTATGATGTATTATTTCTTGATCAAACAAGACGTACCTTTGATTGCAATATAAAAAAGCTGTCAGAGGAAATCAAATAATTACATTTAAGTCATATTGCGTGCAAGCAGACGCGGTTTTCCTAGTCGTCTATGTAAAATGTGTTAAATGGAGAATGATAATATCAACAGACTATGAAAATACATTGATGTCTGAAAACTAAATGGTGATTTCATCCCAAATTTTTTAATTTTCATGGGTAAACATTAGCTACGAAAGAAGTATTTTTAATCTGTGAAAAAAGTTGTCTTCGTTTTTTATTAATGTATTTTATGTCTGCCAGTATAGGTATTTCTTGTCTAGCTGTACAGAGAATAGAAAACCTAACAATGTATTAAAGAGAAACATTACCATAACATGGATACATTTAAATGTCTGCGCTTTTATCGTGTATGATAAAAATAGCTTACAGTCCTAAGTAGCTTTTAAAACTTAATGATAATAGATGAGGTCTGCATACAATCGAGTTTTTTTGTTATTATCATTTATGTAAGTTGCAGAAAAGACTTTATTTTTAGTTCAATATGTCACATAGGTTTACGTACATGTAACTTTTATTTTTACAGAATTTGCAGGAAGTTATAAGATAACAGACACACTTTTCAATCAAATGATGACCTGCACAATGACTGCTGTTCAAATGAAACTTATTTTGTACGTTTTGTTCGTTTCTCATATGCTGTTTTACATCCTGTCAATGCACTATATGACCTAAAAGTGACATCATGTATCAAGCATGTACTTACATACAATCAAACATGTAATTATACATTTTTACAAAATATAGATACTTGAACAGCAGAAATTATGTATTATGCAGGTCATCATTTCATATAAAAAGTAAAATGAGCGTGAATATAGACGCAAAATATGAAAATATATAACGATAAAAAATATGTTGGAATTTTTCTCTTACCATTACATTTTGCCGTTGCATTAAATATAAGATGTATTTAACTTGGGCCTATTTATTTGACATATTAAACGTACTATGCAGATATATATTACCCCTAATGGCAGGTTTGCTGCACTTAAGGATTACTCTGATGAATTCTTCCTTTTACGAGTTCCTTTTATCTGACGTAAGCGAGAAATTATATGTCATTAAATGCCCATTAAAAGGAGACATCACGGTTGTCGTATAACTATTTACCGTAAATGTAGCTCAAGGCTAAATCACAATCAGAATTAGATGTTTAGTTCAGACTCTTGATTGGTATGCTAGAATTTCAAATAACATTTCTCATTTGTAATGAGATATAAACGTATCTGTGTTCTGTATTGTACTTTCAAGTTGTTATTTCGCAGTAAATTGAATGCAAATTAATTGATATTTCCGTGACGAGATTATCAGACTTAGACTTAAATCATAAGGTTTCAAACGACTTGTTTGTATGTTTATGTTTTGTTGTTTACAATAAGACGTCTTATGACAGAAAATCGTTAAAACAGGGTTTAAGTGTAAGATGATAACATGCGCGTCCGTTGCAAAGTGGTTAAGGTCATTCACTTAAAACCACTTGCATCGCTGTAGGTTGGAGTCGCGCCAGAGCCTTCGGATACTTCAGCTAGTTAAAATTTGTACCTGGAATAATGTATTGGGGGCACCTGATGTCTACCTCTACCAGTTCAGCTGACATGTCCGCCATATGCCCTTAACTGTGTTGTATTTATTTAATATATTATATCTTAACAAGAATTATCTTTAAAAAAGATACTCGGTCGAAGTAAATCTGGTTAACATGCAAAATTATGTTATTTCAAAGTTTTCCATTCAATAAGATATGTTAGCAATACTTGCATAACAATGACATAATATTCTTTTTGTAGCTAAGAAAATACTCATTTTGTAAACATTGAACTTTCATTGATGATTTTGATGATTTGTTTTAAAGTAGGACAACTTCTATATTATGTGTTCCTTTTTTTGTTTTACGTTTTACTTAAGTTTATAAATTTTGTAATTATTTACAAATTGAGTTAAAGAACTATCCTCATTCTCGTTCATTTTAGTTAAGAATTATCCTTCACATTTTATTTCAAAGTGGCAAAACTATCCATTTTATTTTAGAGATATCCTTAAGTTTTTATTTAAGATTGTTAAGGGCTATCCTTTACATTTCATTAAAAATGGTTAAAATTGTCCTTTTAGAGTGACCAATGAGATTCTACTATTTCATTTTGTAATATTAAAATGATCAATGAAAATTCTTCTTATTTTTAGTCCTTTCCTGTTAATTTCTCTATCTTACAAAAAGTTAAAAACTGATTACAGTCGGATTTTGTCCGAAAAAAAAATCAGAAAATATTTTTCATATCAAAATTTAATTTCATATTGAGCTGTTAAGATTTTATATATTTTTCTCTTTTCAATTTAAAAGATAAATTAGGTTATTTGCTAGCGAAAACGAAACGTCATTTCAATATATATTCATTGTTGCCTACACTAGTGATTTTTTTTATCTCTTTTAAACCTGAATTCACATGGTGTAAAAACTTAAAACGTGACTATATGAATAAAATAGAAAGATATCAGAATTAGTCCTATATAATTGTATATTAAAAATAATCGCGATATTCATATTTTCATGTACATTCATATTTTTTTCATAATTTGTTTACTTGGTCGTGGGCAACTGGCAATGGTTATCGTCAAATACCTTGGCAAATAAAAACTTTGAGTTTCAAATCCTTATAAAAAGGTAAAAATACAAACACATTTCCACATTGCTCTTACATTTTTGACGTTAATGTGCAAACATTTAACATCAAAGCTAACAAACCACCTGAAAACAATTAAATAGGATAGGCCTAAATGAATTTATCAGAACAAATAGAACATTTTCATCTTTATTCAAACGGTTTTTTATCTTAAAAGGTCATTTGTTTGAATCGTTTCTAAATTAAGGATTAAACGCAATAATATTGAGATTATGTTAACTGTCAATATTTGTTTTCTTTAGATTATGTAAAACAATGTGATTCAATCATATAAAAATCAAGAATTTCTCTTGCATATTAGACTAATGTTTTACCAAATGCAGGACATTTCATCTCGCATAGGGGTATCAGATGAGTAACGTCATCGAGCCTGCAACCTATTGCTATATTCATTAAATATATTAATGTAAAACATACAACATAAATTGTTTTGTAGTTATAAAGGGACTCCACTGAGGATTTTTGACATGACGGGACTGGAAATAATTTTTTCAGATTATTACTCCATTTGATGTAGATCTATACTATTAAATTTTGTGCAAAATTTCAGATCATTAGCTCGCTCCGTATTTCCAGAATACTTATTATAATAGTGAAAATGACCCAAAATTGAAAAGCGTTTAATCGCTTTTCACTCAAATTGGACTGAAAATGGCACAAACATATAATTTTCAATGTATTTCTTGTATATTTTTTATTAATTTTTTTATTAATATTTCTCATATTTATAATCTATGTGAAAAATTAAAATGTTATGTTTTACTCTTATAAACCCCAGTGGAGTTCCTTTAAGCTTAAATCTCGTTATAATAAAATACATAATTATGAAGTATTTGTGTCACACTTAAATGCTCCATTGTTTTGTAAAACATTGAATTAATGCTCTATCCCAAAACCGCGGAGTATAATCAACTGAATTAATAAAGTTTGTTTCTGGTTATTATCATTTTGTAACATTTCTGTCAAATTTGTAAAGATGCTGGCTATCTGATTAGATAATATGCATAAGTGTGCATAATTTAAATGATGCTTAAATTTTGTTAACAATTGATAGATAATTTTTAGTTGTTTTTGTTTTTAACATGCTACTTTTTGGTTGCAATTGAACACACGCATTCTTTAAGTGAAACGGCACATCCTTGTTTACACAGTTGGCTGTTCAGTCAGGACTTACTTTTGAATTTCCCTTTTAAATGATGAATGGTTTTGCTCAAATTGGAAAAAAGGACTAGTCTATTTGAGATATTTAGCATGATATGGGTTAATACTTATTTAAACTGAGAAAACAAAACAGAACAACAAAAATCCAAGTGATTCTGAATCAGGTATTGTCTACCAAGAACAAATTATGAACTTTTCTTACTACCTTAACGTTTAAAAGTTATAACAAAAATAGACAACAATTATTTCATATCGTGAATTTAGTTTTGTAAATCACCGGAAGACACGACGAGACAAGTGTTAGAAACGAAATGACGTTTATAAGCCTTGTGGAGACCATAATTCAGCATACATAACATTACAAGATATCTTTCGGTCTAATGAGATGATATTATAGATGAAGTGCTTTGTAATAGCAGGTACCTTTCCGAAAAAAAGAAGATTTTTTGTTGATCTCGTTTATCATATTCTAATACAAAAAAGGTTTATTGTAACATGCAGTTGTTCGGGGCTGATGGGATCAAATGTGTTGGTTTCTTTTGAAAGTTCCTTTTCAGTCTTTATTGTGACGAGTAATTGTAGATCGAGATTTGTATATTCGAAACAGCACGTGTTACGTTTTGTCTTGCAGCTGTAAACTGTGGCCCCATACTTTTAAAATCTCCGTATTGTTACTTTCTTCTGATACATGAATAGTATTTTTTTACAAAAAATAATGACTAATGTATGATAGAGCAGCTTACAAGTGAAATAACAGAAGGCTATTTTGTTTAACTTAATGAATGCAATTACAGTAATTTACAGACAAAAACGAAAACCTAGTACTTGAATAGTCCTTAGATTTATAGATCATAGCCAATAATCGTCATAATTGTGCTAAATCTGATCTAATGATTCCACTAAAGGGTAATATTAAGTGAAAAATTGTCAATAGTGTGATTGTGTAATTTTGAATAATTGAGGTCTTATATTTCAGTCCCGATTATAAGCATTATAAATATAAACGATGCATTTTCGATATATTTCAATAATTGTGAGCTAAATTTACTTATTGGTGTTTTAATGACATTAGATCACCTTTTCTAACTTCTATTGAAAAGTGCATTTTGGCTAAATGGTATCTGTCATTATGTAAATTTCCCTTCACTAATTTTGAACTGTAGAAAATAAGCGAAAGAGTTGGATAAAGAAAAAGTGTTTATACATATTAAAGACGCTTACTTGTATATTATCTTTTGATATGATCGCAGCTGCTTTTAGGCGTCTTGCAAATAATGTAGAAAACCTGTTTATATGTTTGATACATTCATCATGTCTCTTTGTTATACCAGCTGACTCTTGTATGTATTCTTTTAAAGCTACATCTATAATATGGTATAAACAACATGCCTATCAATAAGATGATTCAACTTTATTAATATTCTAGCATTTTCATCGTAGGAATCTAAATAAATTTGCATTCAATTATTTGTGAAAAAATAAGCCACAACTTGAAAATCCCCGGCAAAGTCAATTATACCAGGAATCAAGAATAAGTATGAAAATAATGCAGTAATAAAACACATCAAGAAAACACAAAGTTGGCCAAACGTGAATTTGAGAAATTTTATTATGTAAAGTTATCCAATATGATAACTTTGATGCATTCATTAAGTACAAGGCATATTTAATTCCTCACAGGCTGGCTTCAGATATAATGAAGTAAAAATTTCACAGACATTTCCCGAGTGCGATCTTGTTGGTCATTACCTTAGATTTTATATTTTACTGGAACAGACGAAAGCTTTATAATTACAAATTAGCTAGATTAAGTCTGGTACACCGTTTTTTTTAGAGAGGGATAGTAGAAGAGAAGAAGTGGGGTCATACAATCTGAGTAAAAAAGGAATGTGAGCATCACCAACCCACCAATATCCCGCTTCCAAAACAAGCATATCAAAAAAAACTGAAACAAATCAAAGCAAACAACTAAAATGCAATTTCCAATTTGTTTTACCTTCACAACAGGATAAGATAGCATGGAGAACAATCAAATTAGTCGTCTCGTTAAAAAAACAACTTTAACGTTATATCAAATCTTCATGGTATTTCGTGTCGACGTACAAACAAAAACATTTAATTTAATTCCCATTTTTGTAATTTTCCTCTAAGATATATTGTTGTGTTCAAT
Organism: Ruditapes philippinarum; assembly: GCF_026571515.1. NCBI lineage: Eukaryota > Metazoa > Mollusca > Bivalvia > Venerida > Veneridae > Ruditapes > Ruditapes philippinarum. Next base: position 50,934 of record NW_026864998.1, read on the forward strand.
TTCCTGTTGAGCTAGACAGATAGAAATATAGTCTAGAAGAAATTTCTTAAACAAATTCAATTAAAATGTTGACTGCAATGAATGAAAGAGAACCGTAAAGAATGCCCAAAAAAGTTAAACTGCTGGCCCAGTTTGAATTAGCCTGTTATTGTACCGTAGTGGTAAGTGCAAACTATCGTCCGCTGCTAGATAAAGTGAGAGATTCGCTCTTGTCTCGCTCTTAAGGCCCAATCATTAGAAACACATATAAAAACAGGAAGAAGATAGTACTTTTCACATTTTAATAATGAATACTTTTGATTGGTCTCCTGATATCTAGATTTTATACTCAAAACAACAAGACTTAAGGTCTGCATGTCAACTGTCATCATAATAATTTTCTTGACAATGTGTTTCTTTTTTCTTCTCAGTGTTTTGAACTATCATAAATGTAAAACGTTACATTTCTACAGGTTCATAATCAAAACACAAAATCTCAGATACACGGTTATATCTGTCCAATAAATCCCTTGCATCTGCAAGCAAATAATTTGAAGAAAAAGCATTGTTCTCTTTGTTACTTTATTCCATGTATTACATTTCACATATAAGTGACAGAGAGAACATAAACAAGCAGTATGCAGAAGGTTATTATTCCAGTTAGATGATTGGCAATTTTTTATATTGATTTGAATTAACAAAAAATACTGTTGAAAAGGGAAATGTCATTCAACGACATAAAATATTTTTACTGTAGCATGTCTGTTGTACATCCGACGTTCATATAAAAGTTTGATCAGTCGAATTTATTTTTATGCAAATTCTATAGAAAAGGTGACCTAATTTCCTCGGCTTGAAATGCAAAAAAGCAAGTTCTCATTTGTCAATATTTAAAAGCTATTTGCATAAATGTCTCATCTTATTTAAGATAATATCACGTAGGAATGTTTTGTATCCTGACAGTTTTAAATAGAATAATGTGT
>NW_026864999.1:0-75894 GCF_026571515.1 Ruditapes philippinarum
TTGGGAAAGAAAATGACTCCTATAAGATGCAGATATATTTGAGCATGTAAACAAATTGCTTTTGTAACTTTGTCATTATATTGGTTTGCAAGCCAAATTCCATCCAGTCATATGTGACATTTCATATCTGCTTTTAAAATCACCACTAGTTAATGAATAAATTATGGCTTGACTTTATTATTAAGAGCAGTGTTGCTTTTGGAAGTGCAATACACCAGTTTGCTTTATTTCATCATGTATGAAAGGTGCTTGTTGTGTACCAACCTAAATAAGTATGTTAAGATAGCTAAGTATTTTTTGCTGTTTCTTTTTTGCAATGAATAACTTGTGTGATTTTTTAAAAATATTTTTCAATTCTGTTGAAAGTGCAATGTTATAGAAATAATTAATCGCAGTGAACTTTTTCATTCAATTCATCAAAACCATTGTTATTGCAAGCTTTAAGTGTTCAAAATAAATTGTTTTGAGTTCATAAAATTAACCCAAAGTATTAGAATGTTTGCAAGTAAACAGGTGCAACACCTATGTAAATACTCTTATAGGTAGGTTTTGTAAATAAATAGTTATTGAAATTTGTTTTTGATTGAATAAGTATATTATTATTGATTTACAGTTTTTTATATTCTTTGACCAAAGTCCTTTTATTTCATGTCACCTTTGTTGTTTGCAAAATTGTAAGTTTACTTACCTGAAAATGATGCCTCATTGTTGGCTTGGTGTATTTTTTAATAAGATAAAATGTGAAACAAATCAAAGTTATGTTTGATGTTAAACCATGAAAACAAAACCTTTCAAGATATATGGTCAAACCATCTTATTTTAACTGTAATAAATGAAGAAAATAATTTCAGTTTATTAGATAAATTTCTATGTTAAACCCATACTCTATACAGTAGTTAGTGATTAAAAGAAACTGGTTTGCATGAGATCAGTTTGTACAAGTATTTACACTATATTATTTACATATGATGATTTTTTTTTGTACTGTTAAACTGTTTATGCCTGTGATTATTTATTGATGCATGATTCTGTTGAATGATAAATATTGTAAATATTGGTACAATATATCTCAATTATGACTAGCAGTAATCCCCCCTGAACAATTTGCACACCATTTTGGCTTTTAAAGGATCTGAGAATTGTCTCCCTTTTGTAATTTGATATCAATATTTGTCTCCCTTTTTATGCCACCGCAGCATCTGCGATGCGGTGGCATATAGCGATTCACCTGTGTGTGTGTGTGTTTGTTTGTTTGTGTGTTATATAGATTATATAGTGAACTTAAAAAATCTTCTTGTGAAAAACCACTTGTCCAATTTCAACCAAACTTGGCAGGATTGATCCTTGGGTGAAGGACTTCCAAAGTTGTTCAAAGAATTTCATTCCATGCAGAAATCTGGTTGCCATGGCAACCAAAAGAAATTGTAAGAATAAATTTAAAAAATCTTCTTGTAAAGACCCAAAAAGCCTAGAGCTTAGATATTTTGCATAAGGCATTGTCTGGTAGACCTCTACCAAGATTGTTCAAATTATAGCTTTGGGGTCAAAATTGGCCCCGCCCTGGGGTCATTGATTTTCACTATATGTACATATAGTAAAAACTTAAAATACCTTCTTGTAAAGACTCAAAAGGCCTAGAGCTTAGATATTTTGCATAAGGCATTGTCTGGTAGACCCTTACCAAGATTGTTCAAATTATAGCCCTGGGGTCAAAGTTGGCCCGCCCCGGGGGTCATTGATTTTCACTATAACGTACATATAGTAAAAACTTTTAAAATACCTTCTTGTAAAGACCTCAAAAGGCCTAGAGCTTAGGTATTTTGCATAAGGCATTGTCTGGTAGAACCTGTACCCAGATTGTTCAAATTATAGCCCTGGGGACAAAAACGGCCCCGCCTCGGGGGTCATTGGTTTTCCTTATATGTATAGAGTAAAAAATTATAGTAAAAACTTAAAAAAAAACTTTTTCTAGCAATTGACAAATGCTAGAGGTTAGATATTTTGCATGAACATTGTGAAGTGAATCTCTAGCAAGATTGTTCAAATTATAGCCCTGGGGTCAAAATTGGCCCCGCCGGGGGTCATTGATTTTCACTTATATGTACATATAGTAAAAACTTAAAATATCTTCTTGTAAAGACCCAAAAGACCTAGAGCTTAGATATTTTGCATAAGGCATTGTCTGGTAAACCTCTACCCAGATTGTTCAAATTATAGCCCTGGGGTCAAAAAACGGCCCCGCCCCGGGGGTCATAAGGTTTTCCTTATATGTATAGAGTAAAAACTTATAGTAAAAACTTAAAAAAAAAATCTTCTAGCAATTGACAAATGCTAGAGGTAAGATATTTTGCATGAACATTGTGAAAGAGAATCTCTAGCAAGATTGTTCAAATTATAGCCCTGGGGTCAAAATTGCCCCTGCCCTGGGGGTCATTGATTTTACAATATATACATATAGTAAAAATAAAAAAAATCTTATTGTCTGAAGGTACAAGGCTTAGAGCTTTAAATTAAATTTTTGTTAAATGATATCATCTAAAGGTACTCTACAAAAGTTGTTTCAAATTTTGCCACTAGTGTCAAAATTGCCCTGCCCTGGGGCCATAGGTTTTTCCTTAAATGTATATAGTAAAAATGGGAAGAAAGCTACAGCTTAGATATTTGACTTAAAATGTTGTTTGTGGACCTGTATCAAGATTGTTTGAATGAAACCCTTGGCCTTGCCCCAAGGGGACAGTGCCTACTTTCTTGTCCTTTGATGTACAGCTATGAAATTTTGACCATGTGCACAGTTTTAGTTGTAAATTGAACTTTATTAATCAGGTGACCTAGATTTTGATTTGATGTGACCTACTTTCTTGTCCTTTGATGTACAGCTATGAAACCATGTGCACAGATTAAGATGTAAAGTGAACTTTGATATCAGCTGACCTAGATTTTTGACAAAGTGTCTTTCTGTGTTGTCCTTTGATGTAGTCGTGAAATTTAAGCTGTGTGAAATATGACCTTCACCACCGAATTCACTAGACTCAAGTGCATTGGTATATTCCTACTCTGATCTTTTATTGGAATAACAATATATTTAACCACTAATCTGATAATAAGAATTAGATAGGTCAGGGATCTATGCATTATGACAATCTTCAATTGTAAAGAAACAAAAAAAATCTATTCCTACACCACTATTTAGTGTTGTATTAATGCGGTGGCATAGCATTTTTCTCAAATGCAATCTTGTTTCCAACTAAAATCTGTTGAATTAATTTGTTTTGATCACTGAGCAGCAATATACAATGTTGCATAGTTTTACAGTGTTAAATTTTGCAATATATAGAGAAGATAATTCAAATTTTGAAAATGTATACATGTAATTGTATATAGAACATGATAAGAAGTTGACCATTTTTAAAGCCCAAATATTTATCATTTAACAGAAAACCATGTGAGGAGGAAATATTTTATACAAAGATGAATAAAAACCAATAGAAATTGTTGTTAAGATTTTTGTTGGAAACTCATTAATGATACAGATGTTATGTTGTTTTATATTCTATATTACAAATATATATGCATTTTGTACTTTCTTTAGACTAGGTTTGGTTAATTACATTCCTGCTATATTTGTGTATGATAAAATGCTTTAAGTCTGCTTGTGTGTCTAAAGTTTAACTGTTAATGTCATAAAAAAAACCCTTTTCAACACAGATTCAAGAAACAGCCTTCTATTTAGTCTCTTGTTAGTTATGTTATCTTCTTTTTAATTGGTTGATTTAATTTTTACTTGGTCTTTGATTGGTTGAATTTTATCCAGTTAAAACTAAACTTTGAAACAAGTATGGCTGATTTCCGGGGCAATGTTTGTGTCCTAGGGAAAAAACAACTTACTAGATTTTTATGAAATGACAAGTTATAAAAACATATTAAAGTTTTGATATAAAACTTCTTAAATTTTTTATTAAAGTTAAATCAATCAACTGTCTAAAGTAGAGTAAGTTTGTAAAAAAGCAAGTTGATGGAAAGTTAGATTTTATTATACCAATAACATAATAGGGCTTGACATTTTGGTTGTGCATATTCATATCTGGTTATAAATAGTTTTTATTATTATTAAGAAATCTGGTTCCACCATTTGCTTTTATGTGATAAACTTACAGATACACCTGTTACTTTCATATATTAAACATTTATTATAGCAAAAGTGAGAGTATTAAAAAAGTGCTGTATACATGTACATTAACAGTGACTTAGTGTTGTTTAAAGAATTACAAGGTAAAATTTAAAAATTGTCAGATTTTCATAAATATTTTTGTTAAAATATACCATACTAAAAAATTAAGAAACAAATTACAGTTAATTACGATCACCTAGGCATTTTGACATCTCTTTTTTAAATGATGTTTTTAAATGCAATGTACTATTCGATTTTTACAAAGGAGGCATTTTGTGAACAATTATTATAATACCTTTTACTACAGTGTAACTTTATTAGGTTGTATCTAATTTATACACATTTTATTCATATATCATTTATATTATCTACATTTTGTTTTTATCTCATTATCTCAGTGATGTTGTATTGAATATTAATTTTATATGTGTATGATTTTTAGAAGCCACAAATAAAGTTTTGTGATTGGGTTCATTGACAGTTGCCTCCCTTAACCGGCCTTTTATCTGCTGGTCGTTATAATGACTGGATAATGTGGTCAGTTTATAATCAGACCTGTCACCAGAGTTCACCATTTCATATTGTCATGCCAGCCTGTAAAGCAGCACGCCTCAATTCAGATTCATGCTAATTTTCACAAAAATTTTGAAAACGCAGGAAGAGTAAAATTTTGTGAATAGGGAAACAAAAAGTATTATCATTGTAAAGGGCACTTACAATTCACGTAAACTACTTGGAAAAGAGGTCAGAATAATCAAAAACCTTACTGCATTAGTAACACAGTAGAAATATAAGTCATTAATCGCAGATAACTGGTAAAGTATAACTTGAATCTTGAATGTTTTTACATTTCTTATAATCTTAATACATTTTTCTCAAGTTATATTGTCTTAAAATATTTTGGGTTATTTGTTAGAAACCAAGATTTTATGTAACTGTCAATGATCCCAATCTACTTATATATGAGCCGCATCAAGACAAAACCAACTTAATGGGTCCGCGACCACGCAGTCTGATCAGGGTCCATGATGTTCGCTAACAAACCTTATAACAAGTAGAGAAAGTGATAGCTAACAGCATGGATCCTGATCAGACTGCGCGGATGCGCGGGCTGGTCTGGATCCATGCTGGTCGCAAACCCATTATGTTGGTTTTGTCATGACGCCGCTCATATGGCTTTCTTATGTTAAACATATTATTGTGCCAAATATTTTAATTTTTAAAGAACCTTGCCTGTTATACAATATATGTTTTGTCTTCTGCTTTATGTTGGCCAGTTATTATTCTTCCCATGAACACTGCATGTTTTATTCACATACATTAAACTGTCATACAATATCCACTCATGATGCACAAAATACAAAGGATAATAATAGGAAAGAATAACATATACAAAATTTCTTTCACTTTTATTGATGAATAAATTGTCTTAATTTGACATATTTTTGAAATTTATACGAAAAACACAAATTTAAAGTAATATAAGATCATTCTATCGAAAATAAACAATTACAGTTTTATTTTCAAAATTTTGAATTGTTACCATGTGTTGCATTACAAATATTACTTTTAGCAACTTCTGAACTTTATTTTTGTTTATTTTACTTTTGTAAATATTTTTCAACCAAAGATATCATTGTTTAGGTTTATTGAACTTTACATTCTTTGTCTGATTAGCTGATAAGTAAAAATGACTCCTTAGTAGGCAGTGTTAACATTGCTAACTATTTTTATGAGATGTCATCAGATAAACATTGAACATTGCTACAGATATATAAAACATTCAAAATACTAATACATGTATATGTATAAGATAAAAACCACTGTGTCTGAAATTTCAAGTGTTTCATGTTTTATCTGAGTTTTTATCCCTTCCTGTTAATTTTTTTTTTTCATACTGTATCCTAATTGTTGTGTTGTGCCATCAGACATTTTGATGTATCATCATTGACGATTGGTTAATGTAAATTGTGCAATCACTTTTTATCCAATAGAATGCTTCCCTACAAAAGAGATGAACTTCGGTAGAAAAAGATAATTTTTGATTAGACTGTATTTTTAGCAGCTTACAACTGCTTATAAAGATATGAAATCTGCTTGTAAGAATTTAAAGATAAAGGGAATCAAATAAACATGCTGTAAAAAAATGCTTGTGTTGTCACTTTTTTCCTTTAGTTTTTGTTAGACAAAGAAAAATGGCCAAAAACATCCAGAAAATAGAAAGGAAGATCTGCAGAATGAGAACAGCATCATGGAAATGATGTGTACATGTATCTGAGGTACCTACAGAACAGATACATACATATCAGCCAAGAAATAAAGACTTGAGGGAAAGGACTCGTAAGAATATTTCCCCATCAGTGACCTTGGCCTTGATCAATTGCATACACCACTATAGGCACAGGTAATGTATCTTCATATAGTATGCAAGACACAAGTCAATGGTGTGACACATTATATAGAATAACCAGTAATTATATGTTGTCCAGGGAGAAAAATGTGTACATTAAATATGCTTCCCTCATTGCGTTCATTCGTTGATGAATAATTTTTCCAGTCAATTCCTTTTATAGAATTTTATCCACTGATTCTACCAAATCAGCTAACTCATGGGAGGTTGGTGGTTCTTCCGTGTTTATGCTTTTGTGTGTAAAACAATGTATAAAGGTGCATCTAATTATCTTTCACAAGGAGTTAAACTAAAAAGTTGTCATATGTTACTGACAGTATTAGTGTGATTTAAAATATAGCAAATAAACAATCTCTCACATACATAGCGTCCAAATTGATGGAGCACGTCTTTGTATTATGTCCTTTTATAATAAGCACAACATCCTTAGCCCCTATTAACATGGCTTGAGGTCAAAACAGAGTTGGGAGTTCCAGCTAGTAAGCTTCTTCCTGGAAATTCATGACAATCTTGAAAGTGGCCAACAAACTGATGTCATAGTCACGGATTTCAGTAAGGCATTTGATAAGAAGGACCATCACAAACTTGTGAGTAAATTGGAAAGATTGGGTATAAGTCACGAGGTTACAAATTGGGTCCATTCCTTCCTTAAGTCATGCTCCCAGCAAGTTGTAGTTGAAGGTCAAAAATCAGGAATTGTACCAATCCTCTGAGGTGTCCCCCAAGGCTTTGTATTAGGTCCCTACCTTTTCCTGTCCTATATAAACGACCGTCAAAGGTAAGGTAAGACTCTGCAGATGATACTGTTGTCTACATCAGATCTAAACAAGATGACCTACATGCTTTAGAAATATGGGAAAGAGACTGGTCCATTGAGATTAACCCTGATAAATGTGAATTTCAAAAGAAACCCTGTAATGTTTCCTTATACCCTCCATGACATTCATCTGAAGCAAAATACTAAAGAGTCACTTTTAGTCAAGACTTTTCATAGACCAAACATATAAACAACAATATTACATCTAAAGCAAATAGCTCCCTTAGATTCATTAGAAGAAATGTTAAAACCCCAAATAAAAAGATAAAGGAAACTGCATATAAGACCTATGTTAGACCTCTGGTGGAATATTGCTCCATAGTTTGGCATCCTTGGCAGAAATTCTTAATTTATAAGATAGAGCAAGTCCAAAGATTGGTCCATTGAGTTTAACCCTGATAAATGTGAAGTTCAAAAGAAACCCTGTAATATTTCCTTATACCCTCCATGATATTCAAATTAACTCAACCCAAAAAGCAAAATACTTAGGAGTCACTAGTAGATAGACCAAACATATAAACAATATTACATCTAAAGCAAATAGCATTTTAGATTCATTAGAAGAAATGTTAAAACCCCAAATAAAAAGATAAAGGAATGCATATAAGACCTATGTTAGACCTCGGGTTGAATATTGCTCCATAGTTTGGCATCCTTGGCAGAAATACTTAATTTATAAGATAGAGCAAGTCCAAATATCAGCTGCTAGATATATTTTTAATGATTATGACTATACAAGTAGTGTCTCAAAATTATGAATGAACTTGGCAAACCCTTAAGCAGCGTCGAAATTTTGGCAAACCCTTGAGCAGTGTCGAAACATCAGTGCTGTAACCTACTTGTATAAAATCCAAACAACTTTGTCTTTGTTGATCACCAACACCTTAATCAAACAAGAAATCTGAACTACCTAATTCTTTACTCAAAGACACAATACCTTTCCTAGGAGCATAAGTCTTTGGATAAGCCTTCTTCTAACTGTTAAGTCTACCCCCAGTTTTAACATCTTTACTGAGAGGCTTGACCCATTATTTAAATTCTAAATTGCACACTACCGTTATGTCTTTTTAATTAATAGTTTTGTAGAACTTTTATTCTTTAAATTTGCATATAAATAATGTCTTTTATTAACAGTTCCCTGACAATGTGCCTGCAAGTCATAATCAGAATTGATTGTTAAGTAGTATCATGTAGATGTAAACACAAACAGTAGTTATACATTTATAAGAACAACATACAAAAACAGAACACAAATATACAAGTGGTGAACATAAATGCAATTCCTCCAAAGTTCTGGAGACAGCTTAAGATAATAAATGACAAACTTTAAATAAGTTTATATTATAAAGATATTTTTTTTGCTGTGTCACTTTGTCTTCCGGTCTCAGCAGTATACCAAAATGTAAACAACAAAACAATATGTATGATTGAACAGTTTGCAAGCAATTTTATTCACTCAAATGTGCATGATGTCAACATGTGATTTAAGACCTTTTTCCATTAAAAAATGATTCATAACATTTATAAAATTTCTCACTAGTTTGCGTTCTCGTATTTTTTTTCTAAAGACACCTGTTGGAGAACTCAAAATCGTATTATTTGCATTTATATGTAATTTTGTTAGTATCGATATTCATATGCCTATTTTGAGTGTAGGGCAAAAGCCCTCCCGTTAAAAACTGACAAGGCAGACAAAAGCCTTCACGTAAAAATGATAAGGTGGACAAAAGCCCTCCCATGAAAATGACAGGGCGGACAAAAGCCCTCTCACAGCACATACATATACAATGGTATGTACGTTGAATAGTTTATATTATCTTTTCAATGCACTCAACATATTGAAATTGTAATCATGATTTTTTTTGTTTTCCATTGGCATAACCGTGTTTGTATATGGGCTTGAGTACATTCCTGAGAGGCATCTGAATAATTAGTGCTAAAGTCTGTAAGTGCATATTTATTCACGTAGATATGAAGGATTACTCCTATGTGAAGTTAATATTAATCGAGTAATAAAATGATGAAAAGAAGTTAAAGTCATCTAACTTTAAAGTTAAAGACATTTATAATGTGCCTTCTAATGAGTCAATTACTTTTAAAAGTGACTTTGTTTTTAACGACATTCGTGTAAAAAGATACCTTGTTAAACATTTCAGGAAGGAATATTCAGAATTAAAGGTGGTTCTAGCTCATACACATTCTTAGGCCAATTGAACAGCAAGAAACATATGTAACAATTTTGATATATTGAGTGCATTGAATAAAAACACAGCTATTCAACATACATATTTATTTTTGTTACAGGAGGGCTTTTGTCCACCTTGTTTATTTCACTGGAGGGCTTTTGTCTGCCCAGTCATTTTCATGGGAGGGCTTTTGTCCGCCCTGTTATTTTTACGGGAGAGCTTTTGTCTGCCCTGTCATTTTCACAGGAGGGCTTTTGTCCGCCCTGTCATTTCACAGAGGGCTTTTATCCACCTTGTCATTTTTTGATTGTAGGGATTTTGTCCGGGAGGGCTTTAGTCTGTTTCCTGCCTATTTTGGCTGCAACGATCTCTAAAGGACAAATTCATTACTCTTCTTGCAGGTGTGTTTTGTCATGTGTCTGTTAAGAGCAGTGCTCTCAGAAAATGAAAGCTGACATATTTCACATTTATGATTCTTCTCACCAGTGTGCATTGTTATATTATGTTTCTTAAGACTACTGCTCTGAGAAAATGAACGAGGACATATCTCACATTTATGATTCTTCTCGCCAGTGTGTCTTGTCATATGTCTTTTAAGATCCCCACTTTGAGAAAATGAACGATGACATATTTCACATTTATGACGCTTCTCACCAGTATGTATTGTCATGTGTTTCTTGAGATTACTGCTATTAGAAAATGAACGTTGACAAACTTCACATCTATGATTTTTCTCGCCAGTGTGTATTGTCATATGTCTTTTAAGATCCCAACTGTGAGAAAATGAACTATGACATACTTGACATTTATGATTCTTCTCACCAGTGTGTATTTTCATATGTCTTTTAAGATTACTACCATCAGTAAATGAACGATGACATATTTCACATCCATGATTCATCTCACCAGTGTGTATTGTCATATGTCTTTTAAGATCCCAACTGTGAGAAAATGAATTATGACATACTTGACATTTATGATTCTTCTCACCAGTGTGCATTATCATATGTCTTTTAAGATTACTACCATTAGTAAATGAACGATGACATATTTCACATCCATGATTCTTCTCACCAGTGTGCATTATCATATTATGTTTCTTAAGACTACTGCTCTGAGAAAATGAACGATGACATATTTCACATTTATGATTCTTCTCGCCAGTGTGTATTGTCATATGTCTTTTAAGATCCCCACTTTGAGAAAATGAACTATGACATACTCGACATTTATGATTCTTCTCACCAGTGTGTATTTTCATATGTCTTTTAAGATTACTACCATCAGAAAATGAACGCTGGCATATTTTACATTCATGATTCTTCTCACCAGTATGTATTGTCATATGTGATTTAAGATGATTACTTCGAGAAAATGAACTATGACATACGTCACATTTATGATTCTTCTCACCAGTATGTATTGTCATATGTGATTTAAGATGACTACTTCGAGAAAATGAACGGTGGCATATTGCACATTGATAAGTTCTCTCACCAGTGTGTATTTTCATATGTCTTTTAAGATTACTACTGTGAGAAAATGAACGGTGACAAAGTTCACATTTATAACTCTTCTCACCAGTATGTGTTTGCATGTGCGTTTCAAGATTACTTCTGTGCAAAGTGGAAATATTCACAATTTTCACATTCATCATTTTTCACGAATGTATATATATATTCATGTGCTTTTTAAGATTGCCTTTGTGCCAAGTTGAATATTCACATTCATGATTCTTATCATCAGTGTGCATTGTTCTATGTGTTTTAAGACAACTAGTTTGCGATTGTCATATGTATTTTCAGACTACTGTTATCCGCAAGTAAGCAATCACATAATTTACATATGAAATTTTCCTCAGTAGTCGACATTGTTATATATACTTGAAGATTGAATCAACAAGGAAATGATTTAAAACACACTGACACACTGTATTGACAAGTGTATTTTGAGGTTACTAATTTTCTACAATGATTGATAAAATAATTTCTTCATAACTGTGAGTTCCCATTTTCCAATACAGGAATATTCACTAATAAAACTGTAACTCACTGGTTTGTAAAAATGATGTTTCAGTGCACTTAGAAAATTCAGAAAGGAAAATAAATGATCACAATTTCCAAAGCAATAGTTTTCTAACAAGACTGGTTTCACACATGCTTCTACAAATCACAACATATTTCTCCACACACACATATTGTATCTGTACCGCTGCTCAACAGTGTTTTTGTTGTTGTTGATGCTTTTCTGCTAGTGCCACATGGTTGTCACTGTTTTAAAATAAAGAAAGGAAGAAGCAACTGTTAGTAAACATTTGTTGAAATATATTTACTTAGTGAAAAAATCTGTTTATCCTTTCGAAACATTAAAGCTGCATTTAATAAATTTCATGAAAACAGAAATAGTGGCATTTTATCAATAAATTGGTTTTCTTATCAACTCTAGATCTTATTTTGGTGTCAAGACAACTAACCATAAAAATCTAAAACCTCATTGTGGCGAAATCGGAAGTACAATTTCCATTTGCTAGGAAACTTCGTCTTCTGATCATCTATACGTCAATATCAAAACAACAAACATTGCTATAAGTAGCAGTCATAATTAAACGGTATATTTCCACATTGTAACGGATGTTTTCATACAAATTTAATCTTTTTTAGGAGATATTTACTAATTCACCGTGAAGCTTAAACAGTCAGTGTTTGCACAAAAAATCTCATACAATGGTATTTTCTGTGTAATAATAGATTAAGTAATAATCCCTACCAAATGATTGTGATTCTTATAAGTCAAATAAAGAGTTATCTCTCTTTTATATCATTCATAATAAATATACATATATGAGTTAATTTGACAGATAATACCCCTTGGCTTTCCAAATAAACACATCATTATTAAAATACATCTATAGCTCTTTATACATCTCCTATCATAAAAATCACAAATTTTAATAAACTGTTTCTTTTTAATAAACTGTCCTGTAAGATATCGTGAATCGATATTGTTACAGGCTATGACTAATATTATGGCTGGTCTGAAAATGACCACCATCAATCGTCAAAATGTCAACAACAAGACAAAGAGCAAACTCTTAGTTTTATCATTTTTTCTGTCTGTTTATGTCATATATTATGCCCAATAAACAAACTAACATTACAAGAAATATCTCTATTATTTTGCTAGAAATGTGATTTTTATGTCATAAGCCTGATCGGGCATTTGCATCAGCTTGTTTAAAGCAGAGACATATAATATACATTTTAACGTTTCTGTTTAAAGAACGGGAAAGATTATATTCAATAATATACATCATGACTCACTGCAGTGATTCAGATTGGATCATCAGACAATTTCTTTTATCTCTAGATAGGAAATGTATATTGTTGACTGGTATTCTGATGACCCTTTCAGGGTATCAAGCTTATTGTCAAATGACAAATATAATACACTGAGAGTTCAATACAGTTCATTTATGTAATTTGATTGTATTGTTTGCATTGCTCACGTGAAAACTGAAAAGATAAAAATTAAGTCATTCGAAAATCCAGCTAAACGCAGTTCTCCAGTACTTTCTGTATACATACAACTCTGGGGAATCCACCTAAAGGGCATACATGTAGTAACAATATGTATGTTTTTGGTATTTATTTGTATAAAACTAAAGTGTAATAAAACAATTATTTCTTTGTAAGAAAATAATTAAATATCACTGTATGAATAATTCAATACAAAAAAAAATAAAGTAAATACAAAAGTTTCTGCAGAAAATACCTCTTTTATGGCAGATACAACAACGATTGTTTTAATTCTACAGTTTTTATTATAAAAACGTTTTTTTGGAAAATGTGCCATAGATATTACAGGAACATTAATGATTTTCAAACACATCAAGTTTTATCACCATAAACGGTAAAATAATGACATATTAAAACAGTGTCTATTCTAGGAGGGGCGATGGGGGGATACACCCATATTTTTGAGAATTCACCCCTATTATTTTAGAGGAAGGGGGAAAATTTTACGTAGACAAAGAAGGAAAAAGATCAACAAATGTAATAAAGTCTTACTTTTTGATAAAAATCCCCCCTGTTTTTCGAATCCTAGAATAAACACTGTAAAAATGGAAATATCACATAATAGGCCGCCTTTGTTGAGGCCGAATATAGCCTTATAGGCTGCTTCCCCAACCAAACAAGCCTCTTTTTTCCCCAGTTTGGTCCTCAAAATTCCCCAATCTTGAAATTTCCCATAGAATTTAGAACAAAATTAAATGATGGTGTTGAATTAAGGTCTTTTATTGCCCTATTAGTATTTCCCAGTGCTTTTTGATTTTCTATTTTGAAGAACTTGCTAAAAGTTTGTGTTAAGGTGATTCCGCTTTGTCAGCCATGTTTGTTTTCACAAAGTCTGTCCAAAGTGAAAGTAGGCCAAAATTCATATAACAACAAAGCTCTTATTTTAAAATGATGAACCATTTGAAAGTACACTTCCAGGTTTTTATTTGAAGGACAATTATAAACAAAAATAAAAATGATAACAATAAGAATATTTACCTTGAATGTGCTACATTTCTGAAGACCAAAAACATTCTGTTGCAAAGTTTTATGCACATTTCATGAATGGCAAAATCCTTTTTTAAGTCTGTTTTAGTGCCTACAAAAGCTATTTTTTGCAGCAAATACAAAAATCTTTCAAAACTTAACTCCAAATAAATCCATATCTCATGTCCTTCTAAGCACATGGCCTCCATTATTTTTTGTAAAAAAGTAGTGCAAGAAAACAATCATCATTTATAGCCTTATGAACTACAATTAAAATGAAAACACAATCAAACTTTAAAATCTAACCTTTTTTATGTGTAACAGTGAAGTGTGTCTGTTTGTCATGTACACAAGAGATAGATAAATGATGTTTATTTTCATGGTACTACTTTTTTACACATGTCATGGTGGCCATGTTTTTTCAAGGTCAGATAAACTACTTTCCTAAGGTTTATATTTTTTAAAGTTTTTTTGTATTTTCTGCAAAAAGAAGCTTTTGTAGGCACTAAAACAGACTTTAAAAAGAATTTTGCCATTCATGAAATGTGCATAAAACTTTGCAACAGAATGTTTTGGTCTTCAGAAATGTAGCACATTCAAGGTAATTTTTCTTATTGTTATCATTTTTATTTTTGTTTAAAATAGTCTTTAAAACATAGAACTGAAAGTGTACTTGCAAATGGCTCATCATATAACAATGTGAGCTTTGTTGTTATATGAATTTTGGCCTACTTTCACTTTGGACCCACATAGTGAAAACAAAAATGGCTGACAAAGCAGAATCACCTTAAGTTTAAGATCCCTTTCCGTAAGTATGCCAAAATCACGCATATTTTCCGGTTTTCCCCAAGATAAAGGCTAAGGCTCCTTCCCCAAAAATTGTGTTTTGGCCCTGTAGGGATACAGTATGTACTTCATTAGGTATAATTCCCCAGAGCTAAATCCGTAACGTACCTGAAAACGTGTTTAGCTAGGTTTCGGTAAAGTTCAATACACTCGAAATCTGAAACAAAAAAAATCAAACAAAAAGCAGCAATACAATACTTTACAGACAAATGTTATCAAAAGATAATAAAATAGGCAACAATTCTGTATTACAAACCTCCTTGCCAATATTTAAGACTAAAAACTCTTCCTCTCCCAAATCGTTACAAATGGTGCAAAATTTTCAAAGGGAGTCAATCACGTCTAACTAAATATGATTCATACATAATCGATTCGTACCGAAACCACAACAATGGCATCAACAGCGACTATAAAGTTATGGAAGCCAGGGTTGAGAGTGGTTTCGTCGAACTACCCTTAATATTATTCCGTGGGTGAACTTATCTTATATGTTACACATTAATTAATGAAGCCTTTAAATATGAAATCATTTTTCTTATTAATTTATTATGTCAAACTTATTATGTCAAACTATACTGTACTGTATATGCTAAAAAAGGAACAATATTATTAATCGGAATAAAATCGACATATATATACAAAGAAAAATAGAATATGTAAGGGAAAGAATTAACTTAAACTATGAATTTTATAATCTAAATATAGATATATATATATACAAAAACAAGACAAAGAAAAAAAAACATTTAAAAATATTAATCCAAAAATACAAAATAAGAAAAAAAAGTACCATGATTTAGTACACGTAATAAATAACCCATCTTTTTAAATACTTTATTCATCTCTATATAAAGAATTGACACATGCATAGTTTTAAAGATGATATACCATGATTTTTACGTAATAAACAACAACAACAATCTGTCTATATTCTTTATTCATCACTCTATATAAAACCCCTAAATTACTGCTTTAGTAAATACCAGAGACATCGCACATAGCATGTTAATCAATACTTGAATCTTTTTACTTTTCTTTAAAACCTTAATTAGTTCCTTTTTCTATCAAATTTTCTTTTCTAAAAATAAAACATTTTGGCTCATCTGGATGAATGCAACTTTCAAGTAAAGTTACGGCTTGTCAAGGAAAATAATACAACAAAAGCAAGTACATGTGTATATATTCTATTTTTACGAACACATTTTATTACACAAAGCATACATGTAACTATATTTTACACAACCTTAAAATCTGAAACACAAGACTCACTATATTGTTAATTCAGATTTTGTGTGTACTGTATAGGTACACGACTTCTATGTGTGTGTTTTATAAGGTTACCTTTGCCTACAAATGACCTATCACATGTATCACACTTAAAAGTCTTCTCACCAGTGTGAGCTGCCATATGTCTTTTTTAAGATCACTCCTATATGCAAATGAATTATGACATATTTCAGAATCCATTATTTTTGTCATATGCTTTATAAGACTATACATGCTATATTAGACTATTTCTTTTAAAGTAATAGTTACATAGTCACATATTTTACATTTGTAAGTCTCATTACCAGAGTGTACACTTTTGCCATGTGCTTTTAGTCTACTAAACTGAGAAAATGAAAAACCACTTATCACACTTATGATTCCTCTCACCAGTGTGTATAGTCATATGTAGTTCCATGCAAATGTAAGATCACAAATATTATAATTATAATTCTTTTCACCGCTGTGTTAAGACAAAGTCCTATGTGTTTTTAGCCTACAAATACCCGTAAAGTATCGACTGGATTATCAATGGTATCAGTAGTGGGGTAAGATAAGGAATAAAACAATAACTTGGGTTTCAGTTGGTTTTAAAGGTGGAAAAGTGAGGTGGTCTTATATGTAGATTATGTGACCATTACAATAAAAACAGAAAAATCCATTCTTTTAAAAATTGGTCTAAATAGAGGGGTGGACTTAACAAGAGCTGTCACAGAAGACAGCGAAGCTCGACTAATTAAATTACTGGATGCAGTATAAGGAAGACAAATCTATGAAAAATATCAATTATGATATAAATATATTTCTTTTGATAGGTTATTGTTGTTAACATAAGTTCCAAGTTCAAGTGGGAAAGATTCTGGAAATGGTCACACTAGAGTTATGGACCTTGTCACCTTGTGTAATGATAAGAAATATATATTTGAAGTTTGAAGTTGATACCTTAAAAAGTAAAGAAGTGATATTTATTAGAGAAATTTCTGAGTTCAAAGGGAGATAAATCTGAAAATATTGCTTCAAGAGTTATGAACCTTGTCACATAAGATTTTGTTGATGATAAGGAATATGAATTTGAAGTTTGAGGTAGATTCCTTTAAAATTAAAGAAGTTAGAGTAAAAAATAACATTTTTCAAGTAAATAAGAGGGCCATGATGGCCCTGGATCGCTCACCTGATACAACCGCATCCAAGCAATGTCTTAAACAAGCATCATGGCCAAGTTTGATTACAACTGAGGCAAACATGTGACCTCTAGTGTGTTAAAAAGTTTTTCCATATGTGGGCAATGTGACCTAATTTTTGACCGGACACAACCCATATTCAAAATTGACCTATATATCATCAAAAAAACCTTCTTGACAAATTTCCAGAATATTTAGATGAAAACTTCAGCCACTAGTGTTTACAAGCTTTTTTCTGTTTTTAGCTCCTGTGGCCTAGTTTTTGACCGGAGATAACCCATCTTCCAATTTGACCTAGAAATCATCAAAACAACCTTCCTGACAAATTTCCAGAAAATTTAAATAAGAACTGCAGCCACTAGAGTGTTAACAAGCTTTTTCTATTTTTAGCTCCTGTGATCTAGTTTTTGACTGGACATGACCCATCTTCGAACTTGACCTAGAAATCATCAAAACAACCTTCCTGACGAGCTGATTTCTAGCCGGACTACATGCATGCTAAAAATCAGGGGTGGTCTTAAGTATTTTTTGCATATCAGACAGGATTATAGATCTACCGTTTACACCTGTGCTAGAAAACACTTTCTTGCATATCTGACAGGATTATCTACCGTTTAACACCGGTGCTTGAAAATCCCCATGTAAGACAAGTCACGTGCTTTAAATGATGTCATTGTCACGCGCCTTTTATGAATGAATTGCTTTCTTAGGATGACGTCATTTTGCCTTTATGAATGAAGTTGTAAGTTCATACGCTACTATAAGAAGAAAGTCCGTAATAAGAATATCAGTTTTCATTATTTCTGTTGATAATTGATATGTTATATTATAAAAAATCCATGTATTATATGTATGTATATATGTACTCACAGGCATTTGCCTTTTGTTCAATAAAATTATTCATATGCAAGAAAAGAATTAAACACTGGCTGTCTGTGCAGACGGATTATCTAGCTCTCGGGTAACTGTTTAGCGGAAACTCGGAAGAGTCTCGTTACCGCTGTAAACAGTCACCCTCGAGCTAGATATTCCGGTCTGTACCGGCAGCCGGTGTAAAATTCATATAGGATTCTACTGTAATCTAATTTTGAATAGAAGGAATAAATACTACATGTATCTTATAATAAATAAAATATTATTATCAGAAAAAAATATTAAACTTTTATGTGTAAAGTTTACAGTTTTTTGTGGAATATTCAAGGGTTATATCATGGGTATGGATACTAATATGTTGTTTACTGAATAAACTTTATGTGTAAATAAACAAACATAATTATACAACTTATATATTCAATTGACTGTTTATTTGGCTTTAACAAATTAACATATATACAATATTCACCCCCTAAACATGTAGTATTAGGGCAGTATAAGACAAAACAATACATATTTAGAACATGAGAAAAGCATGATAATAATTAACTAGAACTCTAATCGCTGAATGCGATTCATACCCCCACCAATGTCTTTGACAGAAGACGACTTGGAAAGGTGGTTAAGGGAATAACTTAAGTGGCACAAATACATATACATGAAAAGAAATTATCTCTGGGGAAAAAAAGACTATTTGTATAGACAATGGTATAAATATATATTGTCAAATCATGTTCGAAACAGTTACAAATAACCTTTCATTTTCCCAATGTACTTAACATTTTCTAAGTCAATTTTTGACCTTCAAGTGTGGCCTTGACCTTAAGATGGCACAAGGGTAAGATAGGTTCTGCACATTGCCCAGTTGGGGTGAACATTTAAGTAAAGTTTGAAGAAAATCCTTCCATAAGCATAGAATTTAAAGAGAGGACACGACACATTGTCTAGTATTGATTGTATGTAAATTTAAAGACTTAAAAGGGAAATAACTTTGTCAAAATGCAATACAGAGTTATGAAACTTGACCTGCATATCTTATTTGTGAGACATCATATATCTTTTAAGTTTCAAGCAAATACGTGTGCTAGTTTCAGAAATATCCAGGTACATGTTAAAATTTAAGAAAATTTTCCGAGTCAATTTTTGACCTTGGACAAAGCGAATTCATTATAGCCCCCCACCCCCACATTTTGTGGTGGGGGTATAATAACACATTTTGGACCCTAGTAAAACCATGATAATAACAATTACATATTTTGGACACAAGTAAAACCATCATAATAACAATTACATATATTGGACCCCAGTAAATCCATGATAATGTATATTACATATTTTGGAAACAAGTAAACTATGATAATGAATATTGCATATTTTGGACATGCGTAAACCATGATAATTACAATTAAAGATACATACATGTACTGTCAATGGTTTACATATGGAAAGATGTGGAAAAAGGTAGATGTATAGTTACTGTCTTTGGTACACAAATGGAAAGAGGAGGAAAAGCTATGTTTAAAAAAACATTTATGCAATGTTTTTTTTTAAACAGAGCCTTTCCTCATCTTTCCAAATATGTTTAACAAAAGACTTTTGACATGCTATTTCAATTAAGAAATACATTTAACAACATAACATGTGAGCTTTTTTATTATTGTTTCACAATGATATTACATAAAATATTTGTTGACATAATAACAGAGGTTAACAAGAGCTGTCCGTAAGACAGCGCGCTCGACTTTTTTAGTGCTTGCCTATAATACAAAACATTGACAGTTAAGGGCCATAATTCAAATAAAATCTTTGACAGAATTACCTTCTCCTGGACATGTTTGGGAATCATGATTGTAAACAAGTATTCCAACTTTCAAATTAATATCTCAAACAGTTCAGTCAAAAGTGGACTGGTACTAAAAACTTAACCAAGATTCTAAGTCGATAAAAGGCCTTAATTTTTAAAACAAATCCTTGACAGAGTTACCTTCTCTTGCGTACAGATGGGGGTAATGATGTGAAATAGCATTAAAAGTTTCAAAGCAATATCTCAAAGGGTTAAGGCAATAAGTGGATTTTACCCATATTCAATGTATTTTCTAAGTCAAAAAGGGGCATAATTCTGTCAAAAACCTTGACAGAGTTATGTCCTCTTGTCTGTTGATGAAGGTCGTGATGGTAAACAAGTATGGTCAGTTTCAAAGCAATACCTCCAATGGTTTTGAAATAAAGTGAGGTGGTACAAAAAAACTTAACCAAGCTCAATACACTTTCTAAGTCAAAAAAGGGCCATAATTCTGTCAAAAACCTTGACAGAGTTATGTACTCTTGTCTGTAGATGGAGGTTATGATGGTGAACAAGTATGGTAAGTTTCAAAGCCATACTTGTAATACTTCTGAAATAAAGTGGGGTGGTACGAAAAACTTAACCAAGGTGTGACGCCAACGCCGACGCCGGGGCGAGTAGGATAGCTCCCCTTTTCATAGAAAAGTCGAGCTAAAAATGCATACATAGTATAAAAATTAATATTTACAATTGTACGCAACAATAATGGCAAATCTTCAAATTTAACGCTTAACAGAAGAATGTAGTATTCAAATTCAACAGTTTTTAGTACCGTACATAATATGCGTATCATGTGTTATTTACTTTCCTTTCTTTCTGCCTTTCTGCTTTTTTTGCTATGTCATGTTTTTCGGTCTCAGCAGTATACCATAGTTATTAGTTAATAGCATTGCATACGATATGCATGATAGATATAGTGCTAAAACGGTTTGAATGCACTTAGAATTATTCACTTAAATGTGCATCTCAACGTGCGATTTAAGATCTCTTTTCGTAAAAAAATGATTTATCACATGTATCGAATTTATAAAATTTTCCACTTGTGCGCGTTCTCTGGCATGTTTGCTTCTCACACGTATTTGATCACTCGAATTAGCAATATTTGCATTTTTATGTAATTTTGTTAGTATGGTCTATGGATCTTAATATGCCTATGTCGGCTGCCACGATCCTTAAAGGATAAATTGATTATTCTTTGAAGGTGTGTATTGTCATGCGTCTATTAAGTCTTCGCACTGCTCTCAGAAAATGACACATGACATATTTCATTCATTATTCTTCTCTCCAATGTAAATGAATGATTTAATATTGCACATTTACAATTCATTTTACCAGTGTGTATTGTCATATGTCTATTTACATCCTGACTGAACAAAGACATAGTTCACATATGATTCTTCTCACCAGTGTGTTTTATCATGTGTTGTTTGAGATTACTGATCTGAGAAAATAAACTATGACATATTTCACATTTATGATTCTTCTCACCAGTGTGTATTGTCATATGTTGTTTAACGGTACTGGCATGAGAAAATGAACGATGACATATTTCACATTTATGATTCTTCTCACCAGTGTGTCTTATCATGTGTTGTTTAAGATTACTGCTAATAGAAAATGCACGATGACATATTTCACATTTATAATTCTTCTCACCAGTGTGTATTGTCATATGTCTTTTAAGATTACTGCTATGAGAAAATGAACGACGACATATTTCACATTTATGATTTTTCTCACCAGTGTGTTTTGTCATATGTTGTTTAAGACTTTTGCTCTGAGAAAATGACCTTTGACATACTCCACATATATGATTCTTCTCACCAGTGTGTATTGTTATATGTTGTTTAAGATTACTGCTGTAAAAAAATGAATGATGACATATTTCACATTTATGATTCTTCTCACCAGTGTGTATTGTCATATGTTGCTTAAGATTACTGCTTGTAGAAAATGAATGATGACATATTTGACATTCATGATTCTTCTCACCGGTGTGTTTTGTCATATGTCTTTTGAGATCACAATCATGTGAAAATGAACTATGACATATTTCACATTTATGGTCCTTCTCACCAGTGTGTATTGTCATATGTGTTTTAAGACTACTGCTCTGAGAAAATGAACGATGACATATTTCACATTTATGATTCTTCTCGCCAGTGTGTATTGTCATGTGTCTTTTTAGCTTACTGTTGTTAGAAAATGAACTATGACAGATTTCACATTTATGATTCTTCTCACCAGTGTGTTTTGTCATATGTTCTTTAAGACCATTGCTCTGAGAAAATGAACTATGACAGATTGTACATTTATGATTCTTCTCACCAGTGTGTATTGTCATATGTTGGTTAAGATTACTTCTATAAGAAAATGAACGATGACATATTTCACATTTATGGCCCTTCTCACCAGTGTGTACTATCATATGTGTTTTAAGATTACCTCTCTGAGAAAATGAACGATGACATATTTCACATTTATGATTCTTCTCACCAGTGTGTACTGTCATATGTTGTTTAAGATAACTGCTCTTAGAAAATGAACTATAACATATTTCACATTTATGATTCTTCTCACCAGTGTGTATTGTCATATGTTGTTTAAGACTACTACTAGATGAAAAAAACCGATCACATATTTTACATCTGAAACTTTCCTTACTAGTAGACATTTTATATATTACTTGAAGTGAATTCTACAAAGTAGAATGATTTAAAAACCCACTGATTGACAATGTATTTTGAGGTTTCTTATTTTCTACAATGATTGATAAAATAATTCTTTTTAACTGGATATTCAGCCACGTGTTTCTTCAGGTCGCATTTTCGAATACAAGAATATTCACAAACAAAACTTTAACTCACTCGTTTGTAAAGATGACGTTTCAATGCACTAAGAAAATTCAGTAAGGAAAATAAATGATCACATGGTCCAAAGCACTGGTTTTCTTTCAAGAGTGGTTTCGCACATGCGTCTACAAATCACAACATATTTCTTCACACACACACACATATTGTATCTGTACCTCTGCTCAACAGTGTTTTTGTTGTTGTTGCTTTCTACTGGTACCACTTGATTGTTACTATTTAGATAAAAAGAAAGAAACAAGCAACTGTTAGTAAACATTTGTAAAAATATATTTATTTAGTGGAAATTTTGTTAATCCGTTCAATACCTTATAAAACTGCAATTAATAAATTTCATAAAACAGAAATAGCGACATTTTATTAAAGTGACATTATGCTCATTTTTTCAATGTAAAGTTGAGCTTAATTGACTATAAATTACAAAAGATTGACAATAATGATGATTGACCAACAGTCAGTTGATATAAGAAAAAAGTTGGGGATAAAATATATATTTGCCTAAAATATATAAAAACTGCCCCACACTTTTTATCAAATTGAACGTTACATGTTATTTCCGATGGATATTTACAAAACTTTCTGAGCTATATGAGTTTTTTTATTGTTCATGCGGAATAAATTGAAAACTGAAAGGATTTATGGCAAAATGTAAAGTTATTTCGATTTTCACCTGTTTATTCACTATATACCCTTGGATGGGCATAATGCCACTTTAATAAATTGGTTTTCATATCGACTCTAGATCTTATTTTGGTGTCAAGACAAACAAAGCATAAAAACCTGAAACCTCATTGTGGCTAAATCGGAAGTACAATTTCTGTTTGCATGAGAAACACATTCTGATCATCCATACATCAATATTTAAACAACAAACATAGCTATAGGTAGCATTCAAAATTAAATGTTATATTTCCACACTGTAACAGCTGTTTTCATTCAAATTTAATCTTTTTTTACAAAATGATAACTAATGCACCGTGAAGCTTAAACAGTTAGTGTGTTTGCACAAAAATTATCATACATTTGTATTTGCTGTGTAATAATAAATAGTTACAATCCTTGCCAAATGATGGTGATCCTTATAAGTCAAATTAAGAGGTATCTCTCTTTTATATCATTCATAATAAATATACATACAATGTATCTGAGTTTATTTGACAGATAATAAATATGTATCAGTTCTAGTACTGGTAAATATGTATCAGCACTGGTACAGTGGTACTGGTAAATATGTATCAGCACTGGTACAGTGGTACTGGTAAATATGTATCAGTACAACCATGTTCCAAATAAACTCATCATCTATAGCTCTTTATACAAACCCCATCATAAAAATCACAAATTTTAACAAACTTTTTAAATAATTTGATGGCTCAGCGCAAAACTCAGCTAAGTCCATATTTCACCTATAAGGACTTTTGATAAATTCTGAAAGCTAATTAAACATCCCTTTATCCCTGAAAATATGTTGAACATATTCCATGTATTAATAATTATATTTAAATTTTAAGTAAACATGCTAAGTCAAACTGATCAAATTAGTTACTGCAAAACTGGGTTAAGTCAAGTTAGTATGAGTTTTGCACCAATCATTTTTTCAACACACAAAAAATCACTAGTGCAAAACTAGTCTTACTTGACTTAGCTTATTGTTGCATTAAGTAATATTATGAATTCACAGTATTATAGTTCTTTATCTTTTAAATTTTACAACATAGAACAGAAGAAAATTCCTTTAAAATTACATTTGTATGCTTTGAACTTGAAGTAGTTTTGATGACTCTAATAGCATTTGAATATTGTAAAGCCTTAATTGAGTGTGGTCATAGATAAGTATGACAACGTTTTAAGCTATTGCAAGAAGTCTACAATTTTTGCTGTTATGACTTGACATCACATCCATTTGTTGTTGTTATTATAAAAAAGTTTTGTTCAAATACTAGTAATTGTCATGAATTAAAAAGAAAGATAAAAAGAAGCATTGTTTTGTAATTTGGCATATCAATTTAGGACTAGTAACTTAAGTAAGAATTTAGATTATCCTATGCATTCTTTGACAGACCCTAACCAAAGCTATAGCAAATTAAAAATCTAGAATTGTGTCTTATTCAGAACCAGATTAAAAAGGCATATAAAAGTTATTTTCACATTTTATAATCAAACAGATTGGGACTAAATTTCAGATGGTGAATTATGAATATGATATGTACTGAATAAAAAATAATATTATCCAATGCAATCAACTGTAGAACTTCAAAAAATTTGATTTATCTTTTATCTGGATATCTTTTTATAAACCCTCATAAATAAGAGAAATTAGAAGTAATATCTGCGTGTATATAGCTTGACTTCAAATGATATTGCATTAAGTTGTTGAAACTCCTTTACAAACAATCCTGTATTGAGTTAATTCCTTTCGAAAAGGGGATTAAACTCATTACAGGATTGGAGCAGTACGTACCTCTAGACGCTTGCAGAAATCATGATCACAAAATAGGGGCGATACTAAACTGCTGACGAATTAGCTGACGATATAGAATATAATGGAAACTGCTGACCAGTTCAACAAAGAAGGATTATCGAAAACTGCTGACCAGTTAGATAAAGAAGGGAAAACAATGAAGGGTTTCAAATTGCCGTTGGTGTTAAACAGGCGAGGTCGAGAAATACTTGATAAATGTTTTTCAAGATGTCAATATTACAAAATGATAACATATCAATTATAAAAATTTCAATTGATATGTACTGTATATTTCTCCCAATTTCTTTTGATATAATATTTTATTTAAGTACCTTAATGAATTTTTCTTCTATGTGTTATATATATTGGTTAAAAATTTTAAAAATGGGAGTCAAAATATGATGTACGAAAAATTCATAATTTGTTTCAAGTATGTATAAAACTATGCATCATAGGGTTAAAAAATATATACATGTACATATAATGTAATGTATATTTTAAACAAAATATAATTATTATGTCGTATTTAGTGCAAATATGAAATAAAGTGATTTCTGTTTGCTTATTTGTTGTTCGTATAATTTGTATAAGTAATATTGAACAATAATTAATAATGTGCTAATTGTTATAGTTAATAAGCTTTTATTACATTATAAACAACACGTTTCTACAGATATCCATTAAACTGATAATTTATCGAGATCGATATGCCCCAAGGTCATATTTAAAATCGATTTCACACGCGACGTGTCATTCTTGATTTATCTATGACAAAATACAATAAAACAGTCCAAAATATGTTATTTAAATGCTGACCATTTTGTAGAATCTGCTGACCAGTTAGATATATAGAGAAAAATATGTTTTGCAACACGAAAAATTGTTACTCATTATGCAAATTTAATATATTTTATAAAATCATGTCGACATTTAATTAAGTAAAAAAAACACTGCTGACCAATTTAATGTGTAATTTAAATTGATTTAAGGCCGTTAAAACTCTTCTTATTCTATATGGTCAGCAAATTTAACGCTCTTTACATTCAGGCGAGAAAATGCTGACCAGTTACACATATAGTAGAATCTGCTGACCAGTTAGATATATAGGGAAACTGCTGATCAGTTAGATATATAGAGAAACTGCCCAGTTAGATATAGAGAGAGAAATATATTTTGCCGTGAACTTGTTACTCATTTTATAATGTATGCAAATTTAATATATTTTATAAAATCATGTCGACATTTAATTACGTAAAAACACTGCTGACCAATTTAATGTTAATTCAAATTGATTTTAGCCGTTAAACTCTTCTTATTCTATATGGTCAGCAAATTTAACGCTCTTTACATTCAGGCGATAGAGAAAATGCTGACCAGTTAAACATATAGTAGAATCTGCTGACCAGTTAGATATATAGGGAAACTGCTGACCAGTTAGATATATAGAGAAAAATATATTTTGCCGTGAAATTGTTACTCATTTTATAATGTATGCAAATTTAATATACTTTATAAAATCATGTCGACATTTAATTACGTAAAAACACTGCTGACCAATTTAATGTTAATTCAAATTGATTTAAGCCGTAAAACTCTTCTTATTCTATATGGTCAGCAAATTTAACGCTCTTTACATTCAGGCGAGAAAATGCTGACCAGTTAAACATATAGTAGAATCTGCTGACCAGTTAGATATATAGGGAAACTGCTGACCAGTTAGATATATAGAGAAAAATATTTTTTGCCGTGAAATTGTTACTC
This sequence comes from Ruditapes philippinarum, assembly GCF_026571515.1. Lineage (NCBI taxonomy): Eukaryota > Metazoa > Mollusca > Bivalvia > Venerida > Veneridae > Ruditapes > Ruditapes philippinarum. The sequence continues at coordinate 27,224 of NW_026864999.1, forward strand.
ATTTTATAATGTATGCACATTTAATATATTATATAAAGTCATGTCGACATTTAATTAAGTAAAAACGCTGCTGACTAATTTAATGTTGATTCAAATTGCAATTATTGCTTTAGAAAATACATTTTTTTTCCGTTCCAAGATTTTTCTATTGAAATATCACTAACAAGAGATTTTGATAAAACTCATAACATCATAATTCTTTATAAAACATTAATTGAAATTTTTGCATATCTTAATAAAAAGCTGTTTAATATATCCTTTTAAAATCACGGATTTATATTACATATAGTAATGTAAACTGTGTTAAAATGTATGATATTATGGTACTTTAAATGTATATATTAATTTAGTTTATAAACATAGTCATATAAATGCAAAAATTAAAAATATAATTGAAAGAATAAAAGTAATTTCCCATCTTTTTATTACCCCCTACGGCGTGTTTATATAACTTCACACCTTCAATGTTTCCCTTCTTTATCTAACCGGTCAGCATTTTCCGATAATCCTTCTTTATTTAACTGGTCAGCAGTTTCCTATATATCTATATCGTCAGCTAATTCGTCAGCAGTTTAGTGCGACCCACAAAATAGAGAAATAGGCCTATCGCCAGTATCGGGTTTTTTTTCGCCGATTTTTATATTTTCATTCATTATCATACATAAATCGGTATGAAAAGATGAATTTGACCTATTAAAGTTCATTCCGTTGGGTAAAAGGCAAGATTTTAGCATTTTATGATTCAAGCTCCTTGCCCGGTTTATACGGGTCGGTATACTTTGCAGACGACTTTGCAGACAAGTTAAACATAGAGGGATTTTGCAGACAAGTTAAATAAAGAAGGATTTTAGACTTTGCAGACAATATAGATTATATAAGGGATGTTTAATCCCTTGTCAACTGGTCAAAAGGTGTGAAAGGGCAATTACATTGAAGTAATGCCATTTAGAAAGTATAATTAATTTGCAAAACTTTATTTAATTTAAAAAAAATTTAGTTTTAATTTGATGTTTTTTTTTTAATTTATGCTTTCATAAAAAAAAAAAATAAGAATATAATTAAAAAAATAATAATTGCATGAGACAGTATATAATGCTTATAACAAACAAACAATATAAATTGTATCCAAATAAAGAGTAAAAGCTAAGATATAGAACAAAATATGAAATGATAGGGTATTATAAGGCAAAATTTGTATTTTGCAGATAGAATTAATGTTGAATTTTGCAGACAAGTTAGATAATATAGAACAAAATATGAAATTTGAGGTGACTATTAGAAAAATCTGTAATTTGCAGACACAATTAATGATGAACTTTGCAGACAAGTTAGATAATATAGAACAAAGTATAAAATGATAGGGGATTATAAGACAAAGTCTGTATTTTGCAGACAGAATTAATTTTGAATTTTGCAGACAAGTTAAAATAAGAAGGATTTTGCAGACAAGTTAGATATAGAACAAAATATAAAATGATAGGGGATTATAAGGTAAAATCTGTATTTTGCAGACAGAATTAATGTTGAATTTTGCAGACAAGTTAAAATAAGAAGGATATTGCAGACAAGTAAGATATAGAACAAAATATGAAATTTGAGGTGACTATTGGAAAAATCTGTATTTTGCAGACAGAATTAATGTTGAATTTTGCAGACAAGTTAAAATAAGGAGGATTTTGCAGACAAGTTAGATAAAGAACAAAATATAAAATGATAGGGGATTATAAGGTAAAATCTGTATTTTGCAGACAGAATTAATTTTGAATTTTGCAGACAAGTTAAAATAAGAAGGATTTTGCAGACAAGTTAGATATAGAACAAAATATAAAATGATAGGGGATTATAAGGTAAAATCTGTATTTTGCAGACAGAATTAATGTTGAATTTTGCAGACAAGTTAAAATAAGAAGGATATTGCAGACAAGTAAGATATAGAACAAAATATGAAATTTGAGGTGACTATTGGAAAAATCTGTATTTTGCAGACAGAATTAATGTTGAATTTTGCAGACAAGTTAGAATAAGGAGGATTTTGCAGACAAGTTAGATAAAGAACAAAATATAAAATGATAGGGGATTATAAGGTAAAATCTGTATTTTGCAGACAGAATTAATGTTGAATTTTGCAGACAAGTTAAAATAAGTAGGATTTTGCAGACAAGTTAGATATAGAACAAAATATGAAATTTGAGGTGACTATTGGAAAAATCTGTATTTTGCAGACAGAATTAATGTTGAATTTTGCAGACAAGTTAAAATAAGGATTTTGCAGACAAGTTAGATATAGAACAAAATATGAAATTTGAGGTGACTATTGGAAAAATCTGTATTTTGCAGACAGAATTAATGTTGAATTTTGCAGACAAGTTAAAATAAGAAGGATTTTGCAGACAAGTTAGATATAGAACAAAATATAAAATGATAGGGGATTACATGTATTAGGTAAAATCTGTATTTTGCAGACAAGTTAGATATGTTGAAATTGCAGACAAGTTAAAATAAGAAGGATTTTGCAGACAACTTAGATATAGAACAAAATATAAAATGATAGGGGATTATAAGGTAAAATCTGTATTTTGCAGATAGAATTAATGTTGAATTTTGCAGACAAGTTAAAATAAGAAGGATTTTGCAGACAAGTTAGATATAGAACAAAATATGAAATTTGAGGTGACTTTTGGAAAAATCTGTAGTTTGCAGACAGAATTAATGTTGAATTTTGCAGACAAGTTAAAATAAGAAGGATTTTGCAGACAAGTTAGATAAAGAACAAAATATGAAATTTGAGGTGATTATTGGAAAAATCTGTATTTTGCAGACAGAATTAATGTTGAATTTTGCAGACAAGTTAAAATAAGAAGGATTTTGCAGACAAGTTAGATATAGAACAAAATATAAAATGATAGGGGATTATAAGGTAAAATCTGTATTTTGCAGACAGAATTAATGTTGAATTTTGCAGACAAGTTAAAATAAGAAGGATTTTGCAGACAAGTTAGATATAGAACAAAATATAAAATGATAGGGGATTATAAGGTAAAATCTGTATTTTGCAGACAGAATTAATGTTGAATTTTGCAGACAAGTTAAAATAAGAAGGATTTTGCAGACAAGTTAGATATAGAACAAAATATAAAATGATAGGGGATTACATGTATAAGATAAAATCTGTATTTTGCAGACAAGTTAGATATGTTGAATTTTGCAGACAAGTTAAATTAAGAAGGATTTTGCAGACAAGTTAGATATAGAACAAAATATAAAATGATAGGGGATTACATGTATTAAGGTAAAATCTGTATTTTGCAGACAAGTTAGATATGTTGAAATTGCAGACAAGTTAAAATCAGAAGGATTTTGCAGACAAGTTAGATATAGAACAAAATATAAAATGATAGGGGATTATAAGGTAAAATCTGTATTTTGCAGACAGAATTAATGTTGAATTTTGCAGACAAGTTAAAATAAGAAGGATTTTGCAGACAAGTTAGATATAGAACAAAATATGAAATTTGAGGTGACTATTGGAAAAATCTGTATTTTGCAGACAGAATTAATGTTGAATTTTGCAGACAAGTTAAAATAAGAAGGATTTTGCAGACAAGTTAGATAAAGAACAAAATATGAAATTTGAGGTGATTATTGGAAAAATCTGTATTTTGCAGACAGAATTAATGTTGAATTTTGCAGACAAGTTAAAATAAGAAGGATTTTGCAGACAAGTTAGATATAGAACAAAATATAAAATGATAGGGGATTATAAGGTAAAATCTGTATTTTGCAGACAGAATTAATGTTGAATTTTGCAGACAAGTCAAAATAAGAAGGATTTTGCAGACAAGTTAGATATAGAACAAAATATAAAATGATAGGGGATTACATGTATAAGATAAAATCTGTATTTTGCAGACAAGTTAGATATGTTGAATTTGCAGACAAGTTAAATTAAGAAGGATTTTGCAGACAAGTTAGATATAGAACAAAATATAAAATGATAGGGGATTACATGTATAAGGTAAAATCTGTATTTTGCAGACAAGTTAGATATGTTGAAATTGCAGACAAGTTAAAATAAGAAGGATTTTGCAGACAAGTTAGATATAGAACAAAATATAAAATGATAGCTAGGGATTATAAGGTAAAATCTGTATTTTGCAGATGGAATTAATGTTGAATTTTGCAGACAAGTTAAAATAAGAAGGATTTTGCAGACATGTTAGATATAGAACAAAATATGAAATTTGAGGTGACTATTGGAAAAATCTGTATTTTGCAGACAGAATTAATGTTGAATTTTGCAGACAAGTTAAAATAAGAAGGATTTTGCAGACAAGTTAGATATAGAACAAAATATGAAATTTGAGGTGACTATTGGAAAAATCTGTATTTTGCAGACAGAATTAATGTTGAATTTTGCAGACAAGTTAAAATAAGAAGGATTTTGCAGACAAGTTAGATATAGAACAAAATATAAAATGATAGGGGATTATAAGGTAAAATCTGTATTTTGCAGACAGAATTAATGTTGAATTTTGCAGACAAGTTAAAATAAGAAGGATTTTGCAGACAAGTTAGATATAGAACAAAATATAAAATGATAGGGGATTACATGTATAAGATAAAATCTGTATTTTGCAGACAAGTTAGATATGTTGAATTTTGCAGACAAGTTAAAATAAGAAGGATTTTGCTGACAAGTTAGATATAGAACAAAATATAAAATGATAGGGGATTATAAGGTAAAATCTGTATTTTGCAGATAGAATTAATGTTGAATTTTGCAGACAAGTTAAAATAAGAAGGATTTTGCAGACAAGTTAGATATAGAACAAAATATGAAATTTGAGGTGATTACTGGAAAAATCTGTATTTTGCAGACAGAATTAATGCTGAATTTTGCAGACAAGTTAAAATAAGAAGGATTTTGCAGACAAGTTAGATATAGAACAAAATATAAAATGATAGGGGATTATAAGACAAGTTAGATATAGAACAAAATATAAAATGATAGGGGATTATAAGGTAAAATCTGTATTTTGCAGACAGAATTAATGTTGAATTTTGCAGACAAGTTAAAGTAAGAAGGATTTTGCAGACAAGTTAGATATAGAACAAAATATAAAATGATTGGGGATTATAAGGCAAAATCTGTATTTTGCAGACACAATTAATGTTGAATTTTGCAGACAAGTTAGATATAGAACAAAATATGACATTTGAGGTGACTATTAGAAAAATCTGTATTTTGCAGACAGAATTAATGTTGAACTTTGCAGACAAGTTTGTCCCTGGTATTGTACAGAACAGAACAGAACAGAACATAATCTTTATTTGAGAGGCACAGATTACAAGGTGACATTTTGTAATTACATGTGTACAAATATATATATCAATATTAAATGTTAAATGGGTATCATAATTTAAATTTCATGTGGGGAAAGTGGATATTATCAACATACAAATTTCATAGGTAAATATTATAAGCTTTTAACACAAGTGCTAAAATATATATATATATGTCTTTGCAAATTTTGACAATTTAATCTCAAGTTATCTAGAAATCAGGGAAAAATTAACACACTCGCACGCACAAACAGAAATAATATATTTGTTACGCATATACATAAACACACACGCGCGCGCACGCACACACGCACGCACGCACGCACGCACGCACACACACACACACACACACACACACACCTATACATACAGAAGTACTATTTGAAATTTACATGTACGCAATAGGAAAACAGTAAGAACACAAAATACAGCATAAAAAGATTTTGCTATCATGGTGCGAAATGAAATCATTTTGCCGTGGGAAAATTACTACTACAACTTTTACTATCCATTTCGTTCGAGCACGAGAATCATGATTTTCATTCATAGCTAATTTTTAGGGCGTGGTTTAAAAAATTACAATTACATTTACGACATGCGCTTATGAAAAGCGAAAAATACTATATATTTGGATGAAAGATATTTAGTATTAGGTTACCAATTATATAAATAATTCAAAGGAATGACCTAAATGGATTTCCCGATGTAATTTAATTTGATTGGTCATTTATTCACACGTTCAATAAATCAATGTTTATTTCACTTGACCTGGATGCTTACACAAAATAGAGCCGGAAGTGTGCTTAATTTCGTTCGGATGGGATTTTATCAGTGGAATTTAATGTACTTGTTGAATCGTAAGAAGTGCGCGTACATGGAATTATATACCGGTGAGTGTAATAAGTTATACAAATTGCTTTTGTTATTGTTGCTGTTTTTGACTAAGTTTATGCATACTTTTTTAGCGCCTGCCATGGTATACATATATTACACAGCAAATCAAACTTGCAGTATTTATATTAATAAACAACATTGGCCTATGATATTTCTAAAGTCTGATGCATAATCATATGAAATTAAGATAATAAACTTTACGATCGCTTAAAACACTTCATAGTGAATGCTACGTATTTTGCGAGATTTGTCAGCTGTATTCGGTCATTAGTGGCGAGCAGTTCCTTAAATTTAAGGATATTTGGATTGTTGTAAAATCTTCGATTTAAAAGCTTATTTCGTTTTTCCTTAAAAAATGGGCAGACGAGTAAATAATGAAACTCGTCACCTAGGTCATTTAATGGGCAGAGATTACATTTACGTTGCTCGTGGGGGATAAATGACTGGCTCCAACGGCCTACTTCAATCGGGAATCTATGGTTGCCCGTGCGAAAATGCATAAGGGCAAGTCGGAGAGAATTCGGGAGTATGGAAAAGTATTCCTCAAACAATGTGTTTTCTTTAAATATATGGTACATTTGACCTTTGCTTGAAGCCTCAAGTTTCGAGCACCAATCCTGGAAAAACTGGTCAACAAGGGTAGGCTTGACCATCTTATTTAAAAACTTACAAGTCAGAGAGCGTTGGTTAAGCCAAAGGTAGGAATTTCCAGTTGAATCTAGGATTTGTTTAACAAAGGAAGGCCATTTAAATATATGATTTGATTGTAACATATGCAGATAACAATTAAACGAGTATTTCGAGTTACTGGAAAGAATAAGCTTATTCCAAAAATTTACCATTCGGGACTTAATGATAATTTCAATAGGGTAGCGTCCAAGTTCACCATATAGCATATATCTAGGAGTACTTTTTCTGGTCTTAGTAATTTTGCGAAGAAAATTAGTGTGAACTTGCTCTACCATATCCAAGTTCTCGAAGCCCCATATTTCACTTCCGTATGTTAGTATAGGTAGGACAGTATGATCAAATAGTTTCAACTGCAGGTCAATAGGAAGATCAAGGTTACTGATTCTCATGTACAATAAGTGCATGGCTTTATTAGCTTGCGAAACTACGTGTTTTCTACAAGATAAAAAAGATCCAGAACTTGAGAAAACAACACCTAGATATTTATATTCTTTAACTGTTTCAATAGGTTGACCATTTATGTTAAAACTGTATTTACTCGGTTTGTTAGTTCCGAAAACTATCACTTTAGTTTTTGAAAAATTAATTTTTAACTTCCACTTTTGACAGTAATTATAAAAGTTATCTAAACACAGCTGAAAGGTGGACTCATTTTCCCCAAATATAACCGTATCGTCTGCATAGAGTAATAATAATAGTTTCAAAAAGTGAAGGGCATTATTCACGTGAAAATCAATGATAATACCGTTATTATCTCGACTCAGGACAGAATCTAGGTCGTTCAGGTATAGGGAGAAGAGGATCGGTGACAAATTTTCCCCTTGTCGTACCCCAGTGAAACTGGTGAAGAAGGCAGAAGTTTGACCATTGGCATTAACACACGATTTAATATCAGAATACATATTCTTAATAACTGTTAGTATTTTGCCCGATATACCAGTACTGGACAATTTATGCCATAGCCCTGCTCGCCACACTGAGTCGAAGGCAGCTGAGAAATCTATAAAAGAGCATAACAACTTTTTCTTCTCTGACCTTAATTTTTCAATTAGGAAATGGAGGGTAAATATATGGTCACTTGTTGAGTACCCGGATCTGAATCCGGCCTGGTTTTCATTCAAGAGGTTATTATCGGCGAGAAATTCATTTATTCTATTGTTTAGTACGGCTGTGAAAACTTTACCGAGACAGCTAAGTATTGTGATAGGCCTGTAATTAGCAGGATTAAGCTTAGATTCTTTATTTTTAAAAATAGGTTTTATACACCCAATCAACCACGAATCAGGTAATATACCTGAATCTAATATAAAATTAAACAGTTTAACATAGATTGGGGCCATAACCGCTCGTGTACTTTTTAAGTACTCATTACTGATGTTATCAAACTGGGAGGCAGCTTTACCATTATTTAATTTTGCAATAACCTTTAATATTTCTAATTCAGAAATTGGTCTATTTAAAGCATTATTATCCTCGATAATAAGGGGTTCTTCATTAAAAGGGGCATTGTCATCAATTTCAGAATGGGGCGAATTAATGTTTTTAAAATAGTCAAAAAATTCGGAAACAGTCGGAGTTTTCTCAGTGTTCCTAGGTGTAAGGCTATTTAAATATTTCCAATAGTCCCGGGGTTTGTGTGAGCTCATTGCACGCAATTTTCGTTCTTTTTGTAACTTATGTTTGTTTATAAAAACATTCATGGTCTGTTTATAATGTTTACTGGCTGATTTAAGTCTGGATTTATTTAGGTCATTTTTATGAAGTTGGTAATTTTTGCGTGCTTTATTGTAACTGTTCCTAGCCCGTCGACATTGAGGCCCGAACCAGGCTTTTGAGGAACAAGTTTTTGATTCATCCGAATGCCGATTAGACCTTTGACCTTGTATAAATGTCATTTCAGCGGATTCGGCAAAAACCCGTGATATTAATTCTGTGACCTTATTTACATAGTATTTAGTATCATTAATATTACTTTCGCTTGTATTAATTAAATTGTTTAATTCTTGAAGATATACCGGATTTAAATTCTGGACAAAAACGTTATGTTTGCTATCAAGCCATTTAGGGTGCTTCTCAGGGCAATTAGTCTGGGGCAAAGGCTCAGGAAACGACTGTAGATTAATAGGAGGGGTATTAGTGGACAAATCTATGGTCAGAAGTCGGTGGCCGTCAGAGAATAAAGTGTCTAGCTCAATGACATCAAAATTGCTGGTGTGCTGTAAACAATTTACAGATGAAATGGAATAATCAATGATAGACTTATCTCTAAACGTTAACATTCCACGTGATTTATCATTCCCAATTCTACCATTCATAATAAATAAGTTATTATTCTTACATATTTCAAGTAATTTAAGCCCAGTATTGTTAACTTTACTGCACTGTGAAGCCCTATCTCGTAAAATATTTAAGTCCACGAGTTTATTTATATGGTTAAAGGAGCTTATTGTATCCGCATCAAGATCAAGGAAATTTGATAAAAAATCATCCAGTTCAATATAATCTGGAAGATTGGAAGTATGACCATTTGCATCTCCCGTCAAGATAAAAAATTCATAGCCACTACATTTCGACGCGATATCATTTTGGAATTCAAAAAATTCGTCTGCACTAAAAAATCGAGACTGCTCTGGGGGAACGTACATGGCACCAATTACTAAATCTTGGCCTTGGCAATTAAAGTATGTATTAATTTTAATCCAGTATACGTATTCGCAATTCGATTCTAGGATTTGAACATTGTTAACTATTGATTCATGGACAAAAAACCCGATACCTCCAGATTTACGTTTAAATTTTTCTAGGCGCGGTTTAGAGAAAAATGTATAGTGCGGGATATTTATAATATCCATTTTATCAAGTTTTGTTTCGGTTACGCAAAAAATAGTGAACTGGTTGATTAAATTTTTAAATTCTGGATAATTCAGTCTTGTTTTCAAACCACATACATTTAGGCTTCCGATTTTCAAATTTTGTTCGCAAAAATTTTGCATAATTTTGTTACGAGAACTTACTGTTTCAAAACACAAATTGTCACATTTTTCTGGCTTACGTAGTTTATCTTTTTCAACGACAGTATCCCCAGACACTTCATAAGTACTTTGTAAATGCACGCATATTCTCTGCTTAGAAGAACAAGGTAAAAGTAAGCATTGTTCACAGAACGCCACAGTCCCCGTGTGTTCCTAGCTTCCACTTTTCCCGTCGTCGGCAGTGGTTTCGATCTTATCTTGTGTCGCTGGTTCGAATCCAGGTTGCTGAAGTGGTTGATGGACTTCTAGCAGATAGCCAGAAGAAGTAAGTGGGATAGCACGTGGTGGAGCAATATCATTGAGGTGCTTGTTTGTGACCCCAGTTGCGTCGTCAGGCGATTGAGTGAATTTTCCGCCTTGTGATTGAGTGCAAACCTCACCTTGCATAGGTTCAGCATCAGAAATGTCCTCAGCAGTGGTAGATAAACGTGCGGAGGCCTGGATAGAGGCCTCGGCCATATGCTTGAATTTTTCCTGAATACGGGTTTTAACATCCGAATTTCTCGATCCCCGAAGAATATCATACCATCCCGGAAATAAGTTGCGCACCGTATCACCCTTAATCTCCAGAGCTGCTGGGAATTTCAGTTTAACACACTTGGGGCCGTACTTATTTCTAGCAGCTTTGTATTCCGGCCATAATTCTTGTCGTGCTTCTCGGATCTCCCTTGGGTAGTCCCTCGAGATTCCAAAGTTAGTTCCCTTTAACAGTGATGCATTTTCAAGAATAAGATCGGTGTCAGCAGGATCACTAAACGTAACCAATATTGAACGATGGCGAGGGTTCACGTTGCCGTGTGAACGGTTAACCTGACGTTTTCCGATTCGATAAGCACTTGTAATGTTCATTGTTTTTGTGTCAATTCGGAGTCTCGTTCTGATAAGATCTGTTACTGATCTCAAGCAGTCATCATGGTCGACCTCAGGGTGGCCACTGAATATGAGATTACAGCGCAGTTGACGGGCCTCCATGTCTATACTTTTATACTCGAGCAACCGTAACCGTGACTCTGTAATGTCTTGTGTCGCCGCTGTGTGGTACATATGTCTATTAATACACTCAAGTTTATAGTTTATAGGTCCAAATTGTACCATCATATCAAACAAACTATTCATTTTTTCTCCCATGTCAAAAGAAACAAATTCCTCTTTCGAAGGAGGCACAAAAGATTGACCAGGAATGTCAAATGGGTGGGGTGATGCCGACGTGGCACTCGATGAACGTCGTTGACGTTTTCTTGTTTGCTGTACAAAATCTTCGCTCAAAGGGGCAAATTTACCTTGGTATGACATGTTTAAGTCCAAAAGATTGATAGAATCACCAAAAATCCCAAAATTTACTAGTATTTTAAGCGTTATTGACACTTTATTTAGGCTCTTTACGGAGCTGATTCAAAAAACGTCCGCCATTATCGATACCCATAATTCTCCCTAAATGACATTCATTATGAGGTGTGAACCAATTAGTAATAAATGATCTGTACCTTGTTTATTGTTATTTCAAAGTGTCAATACATGTTGTATATTCAATTTGTCTATCTATGTGATATCTTGGTAAAACATCTTTAATGACAATGATATTTATAGTTATATTACCCTGTTTAATTCATTACTTACTTATGTACTTATACATCTCAAACTCATTATAGTTTTTTTATGTTTTAATATGTAAAGAACTAGCTATAGCTGATACAATAAAGATAAGAAAGATAAAAAAAAAGCTTCGAAAAAATAATTTTGCAATTTTACAGAATTGTATGTAGCATGATATTTAACCTAAATAACAATTAATAAAAATATTTTATCAAAACATATATTTGATTACAGATAAATTGATTATAAAGTTGCAACAAAATGTAAGGCCTTCTTTATGTTTATTGTCTGCAAGTTCCTTCTTTGTGTATATTGTCTGCAAAATTTTTCTCTGTTTTACAACTGATCAACAGCATAATTGCCCATTCACACCTTTTGACCAGTTGACAAGGGATTAAACACCCCCTATATAATCTATATTGTCTGCAAAGTCTAAAATCCTTCTTTATTTAACTTGTCTGCAAAATCCCTCTATGTTTAACTTGTCTGCAAAGTCGTCTGCAAAGTATACCGTCCCGGTTTATACGCGGAAAGTCCGAGCGGGGCCAAAGGCCCCGCGAGGGCTGTAGCGCTCTTAGATAACATGTATGACGCGTATCAATTCAAAAGAAATTAAATTAAAAGTTAATGAAAAATTCAAAAAAATATATATCCCAAACCTAATGAGCTGCGAAAAAATCCTTAGTTAACGGGCGCCGCCATTTTGAAATCTATGTTGTAAAGCGCTTGACAAGCGCCTCTTGTAAAACGCTTAACAAGCGCTTCAATGGCTGAATATTTAGAATGGTTTAAATGTTATGAATAGCGGGCGCTTTTTGATTTTCATTCCGAAAAGCGTGTAAACTACACTGATTTTTTATCATTAAACGGCCCAGTCGTCTGCTTTTTTATCGCTGTCGTCTCAACAGGCTGAACGGTACTATTTTGGCATAATTACATTTTCCTATTTAAAGTCCTAGCATTATATTTACTTTTGCATATTTGGACTACCACAAATTATACATGTTTCCTTTTGTACATTTAACTATATTTTAACATTTTTAATTAAGTTACTTATGCAAGTTTATGCAATAACTTGAGCTAGTCCTACTGGACTATACTGTATACAACTACCAGTTCTAAATATATCTAAGTGAAATTCCAAGCATATTTTCACTTGATTTCAATTGATTTTTCTGAAAAAAAAAATTAATAAAAATTAACTAGACTCTACCAGATCTTATGCATTATTTTCACACTTAATATGTCTACATTCAGCAAGCATACTGGTAAATAACTGTCTATTTTCAACGAGCATAATTATTGGCTGGACAACAATATTGTAGGAAATCAATTCCAAGAACTTCAAACAAAAAAAGTTAAACATTCAAATGAAATAAACCAAGAAAACAATTATTGTACAGAAGTAAATAATGATTCACAGGCTTCTACACAGGTATATTTACTCTCTCCAAATCAATCTGAGCATTTACATATGCAGGATGATAATTACAATGACCAGAATATATATTATTTTCACGGGAGGGCTTTTGTCCGCCTGTCATTTTTACGGGAGGGCTTTTGTCCGCCCTGTCATTTTCACGGGAGGGCTTTTGTCCGCCTTGTCATTTTCACGGGACGGCTTTTGTCCGCCTTGTCACTTTTTAACGGGAGGGCTTTTGTCCGGGAGGGCTTTTGTCCTACACTCGTTCAGCACACCAGTACCGACCAATTCAACAGATAATTTCGATCAGAGGTAGTGTACTGTGTTGAACATTATCAATATAATTCAGAAAGATAATTTCTTTGATACTGCATAATTTACATGAAGATCTACACGACTTTCCGCGCCATAGGTAGCACCTAATTTCATATTACCGGAACACGGTATTTAGTGTGGCGCTCCAAGTTTCAAGTTTTCAAATTTTTATTGATATCTCAAGGCCCAACTGGGCATGTGAGAAAACAACAATATAACAAATGTTAACAAAACAAAGTAAAGTGATACATAATTGAAATGGCAATGTTATGAACATAATTATGTACATAAAAAAAGAGAACAAAATATAATTAAAAATAGAATAAAAATATAACATATGCTCCAATCTCACTCTCGGAAAGGTCAATACGAACGAATTTTAAGACCTAAAATTATATTAAATCAAACAATTTGGTTCTAAAAGTAGCAATACAATACTTCTCAGACGATTGTCATCAAAAGACAATAAAATAGACAACAATTCTGCATTACAAACCTCTTTGCCAGTATTTGAGACTGAAAAAACTCTTCATTCCCAAAAACGGTGAACAATCGTTACAAATGGTGCAAAATTTTCAAAGGGAGAGAATTATGGATGGTAATGTAACGATTCGCCACACTAACGATTCGCCACATTAAGATTCGACACAGAGTATAAACTATTCGCCACAGTTAAATAACGATTCGCCACGTGTTCAAATAAGAACTTTTTCACTCCTGTTTTCAAATTAATGATGGAATACTTTTTTCCATTCTATATTTCATTTTGTTAATTACATAAATTAATTGCATGTATACTAAAACAGCTTTTATTGAATAAAAACACATGAAAACCAAATATTTAATTACCAAAATTTCATTACACATTGTAGATAAGTTAAACTTTATTTATATAAACTGAAAAATTATACGAAAACAGCTTTTATTGAATCACGGATTTATATTACAAATCCGTGATTGAATAAAGACACATGATAACATACATATTTTATTACAAAATTTACAAACACAGTGTAAATATGTTTACATTTTTTTAAATTTTAACCTGGAACGCAAGTCAACCAGGAGTGTGCAGTCAAAATTGAATTATTACTCTTAATTTAAACATTTAGAAGGGTTATATTTATATTATTATGTATAAAGGTATTTTAAGGTAGAAAGAAATATCCTAATTGACACTTTTTCAAGAATCATTTTTACACTATCCCAATTAATATAAGCTTGAAACAATTACCTTAATTGTGATATATTATATATTCCAAACATAATATGTTAGACTTTTATGTAAGGAAGATATCCAGGCAGGTTAGTTTTACTCGGGTGGTATTTTTTTGCAAAAAAAGAATAAAGAGACACATCAGGTCTTCCTTCTTCACCTTCAAAGCTGAAAAGTCACCACAATAATTATGTTACCAAGATTTTTTTAAGTAACATGGTCACATATTTCACATTTGTTAGTCTCATTTTTGCCTAATGTGCTTTAAGTCTACTGAACAGTGCAAACGAAAAACCACATGTATCAAATTTATGATTCCTCTCACCAGTGTGTATAGTCATATGTCCTTTTAGACAGTTTTTTTCCATGCAAATCCACGATCACAAATCTAATTTTATAATTCTTCTCATTAGACTACAACTACGCGTTAGAGAACGACTGGATTATCAGTGGTCTCAATAGTGGGGTTAGATAAAGAATAAAACAATGAATTGAAACTAAAACTACACGGTGGTCTTAAAAATTGAAAAGTGGGGCGGTCTTTAATGTAGATCATGTAACCTTTAAAATAAAGAACTGAAAATACCGCTCTTTTGAAAATTGGTTTAAATAGAGGGGTAGTCTTAAAAATCAAGAATGGTCTTAAGTAAGTATACGTATGGGTTCTACTGTACTCAAATTTGAATAGAAGGAATTTATACGTAAACTCTTTAAAACTAATTAATTATTATTTCCTGGACATGATAAAACATTAATGCTATTGTGAGAAAATCAAGGGTTATTTCATAGGTATGGATACTATAATAATTATGTTGTTTACAGAATTATCTTTATGTGTAAATAAAAAACATATACAACTTTTATATTCAATTCTATGTTTATTTGGTTTAAACATATATACAATGTTCATCGCCAATACATGTAGTATAACGGCTGCACAAGATAAAACAATACATATTTAGAAGATGAAAAAAGGATGATGATAACAATTACATATTTTGGACACGAGTAAAACCATTATAACATGATATGCTTGTAAAACATGTATGCCCCCTATCGGCAGCCAATTGACATTACGCCAGAGAGGGGATCTCTCCGCCCACTGATTCTCGTGACCCGGTCAGTAAGGACCTTAGACAAAATACGCTACCCATGTACATGTATTCGCAAAGCTGTTGTGCCACTAATGTTACCAATGAATTTACCTTATATAAATTTTGTAAATATAAAATTGTGATGCTTTTAATGGTTTTATTGAATAGTAGAACTGTAATTCAATGTATAAATGTATAATGGTATTTAAAAAAGTAAAAACAAATCTGCATTAACGTATTAATGATGCATGAAACGTTTTGCAAATATGGTGTTACTTCTTGTTGACTTCAATGCCAATATATCATATTATATCTTATAAATTCAAAGAAAGACTATAATTATGTAGAAACGTATATGATTATGTTATGATTGTTTTATTTTGAAATTGAAGTAGCGAAACATAAAATCATGGAGCTTAATATAAATTGTTTATATATCTGTGATTAACAGTTAAGTCATATTAGTGACACACATAAATAAAAAATTATTTTTCGGGTTTTATGTGCGTAATTCAGTTTTTATAATACATTAATTTGTTCATGAATTGTTAAAATGGATTCAGAAAATTGCATGCCCTTGCTATTTTTATTTGTTTGGGTCGTCAGACCAAACAAATAATGGTAGCGAAATTTCAAAGTCTAATGTTGTTAACTGCAAATGCCGAAAGTAGTCCACTTTTTGAAGCGGTTACTTCCCTTTTGTATGTACACTAACGCCGAAAAATTAAGGGGAGATCACTGCGTAAAGATGGTCAAAGACAGGCGCGTTAATTTTCAAGCAAAGTAATTCCCGAATGGTCGAAGATTTCTAATATTGTTTTATTGTATTTTCTGATCGAAAATAAGTAAATACGAAGCGGACATTCAATCTCTGACACAGAAGTTTACGACAAACCTAACAACAAGTAGTTCTCAAAACAGCTTAAAACTAGCGATTTAAAAGAAAGAAATATTTTATTTTGTTACAAGTATCCAACAAATTACAACGCATTTAAAGTTAAACAATAGTGTTGGCTTATAGAATTGTCAATAAATGCACAATCACAAATTACGCGGATGCATATGATTTTATCAATGAAAATACTATGTCGATTACCGAATACTACACAAACCGAGTAGTGGAATATATAGATTCTACATTTCGGACTGTTTGGGCGAGAAGATTTTCGCTAAAATATTTAATTCAATTTTAAACAACAGGTTTATCCTGAACAAAATACCTCGAAATTAATAAGGATTACAAACCCGAAATGCAATATAAGTTCTTAATTTAGAATGACTTGATGTTATTCAGACCGTGTGTATATAACTTCTCCGTGGTACAGTGGTAACGCGCTCGCTTAGTGAGTGAGAGGTCTCATGTTCAAATCCCAGTCGAGGAAACTTTTTTTTTGTGTTAAATTCTTTTTTAAGTGTCTTTGTTAAAGAAGTAGCCATGATATGCAAGGATAAAGTGTGGCTGTCGTAAAAAATGATCATAAATGATTTTTTGATGCAACTCTAGTTATGCAGAATTCCGTATGTATCAAACTCTGGTGCCTTGCAAAATGAATTATAATACATAAAAATAAACTTATACAGGAAAATGCATACAGATATACAGTACGATTTAGATTGTGCAAAGATCAGAAAATACCACAGAACTTGCAGCCCTTTGATTCTTTATAAATATACATGCTTATAGTAAGCTCCAGGATTATTTACATCTGTGTTAAACAACAGTTAAAGTCGTAACAAGCCCTAATTTAGAATAATATGGTTTTCTTCAGGCTGTTCACATATAAATTCACCGTGGCTGAAGGGTTTTCGGGCTCGCTTAGGAAGCGAGATGTCTGGAGTTCAAATCCCAGTAAAGGTAACTCTTTTTTTTCAAATTGTTAAAGTCAAATAAACATTGGATTGAATATCAGTGTTGCAATTAGTCTTATAGCCAATTTACTACAATTAAAACGCTGGAAAGCATTGGTGGCACTATACATATAATCTCACAACCTGCACCTTTCTTACATTCTGAGACCCAAACAAATTCAGCGCCTTCTGTGCTTTGATTAATAGATAGAATGGGAAAAGTGGATTTGTTTAAACCTTTTTCCTTTCCAATGCATTGTGTTACAGCCAGAATAGATGTTTCGTACTTATTATTTCCATATGTAGAAAATTATTGACTTATTGTATAATAAACAAATGTCAGTTTATTTGGTAACTTAATTAATATATGATACAAAAAGCTTTCAATTAACAGAAAATTAAAATAATTTCATTCTAAATTACTTCTGCACCATTGTCTTAGACACGTAGCTTGTCTTAAAGGAAAATGGTGGACATCGTAGGCATCTTAGCATGGAACTAATAACAATCGCTGATTGGCTTATCTCTGTGACCCCTGCCTGTTTGATTGACAGGCGGCGTAATGTCAATTAGTCATGTGATCAGGTTATTATGCATGACGTCTGACCCAGTGAACAAACAATTAATAAGGGTTATCTAGAATCTACTGGTCATGACTAGTCACTACGTAATAATTATTGTGACCCCATAGGTTGTGTGCAGCAATTTAAGTTATTATAAACCTTACCAAATAATATATGCATAAATTTTATGAATCATGTAGGCCTCATTAATGACAGCCAAGTTGTTATATTACATAAGACCTTCAAATGTGCATTCCAAAAGCATTTAATATAAAAATATCAACCAAGGCAACTTGAGTTGTTGAGTTATTGGTCAGAAACCATCATTAGAACAAGGTCTATATGACATTGACCCCTTGACCCAAAAATCAATTGGGGTCATATGCTGGTCATGACCAATCATCATACCAAGTTTGAAGTATCTAGGCCTGAGCGTTCTTAAGTTATTGATGGGAACCCGTTTTCACCTACAAGGTCAATGTGACCAAGACCTTTGACCCCAAAATCAATAGGGGTCATCTGCTGGTCAAGAACAATCACCATACCAAGTTTGAAGTTCCTAGGCCTAAGCGTTCTTTAAATTAGTTATTGATCGGAAACCGTTTTTTTCATACAAGGTCAATGTGACCTTGACCTTTGACCCCAAATCAATAGGGGTCATGACCAATCACCATACCAAGTTTGAAGTTCTTAGGTTTAAGCATTCTTTAGTTATTGATCGGAAACAGTTTTTTACCTACAAGGTCAATATGACATTGACCTTTCACCCCAAAATCAATAGGAGACATCTTCTGGTCATGACCAATCACCATACCAAGTTTGAAGTTCCTAGGTCTAAGCGTTCTTTAGTTATTGATCGGAAACTTTTTTTTACCTACAAGGTCAATGTGACCTTGAATTTTGACCCATTGACACCAAAATCAATAAGGGTCATCTACTGGGCAAGACCAATCACCACACCAAGTTTGAAGTTCCTAGGCCTAAGGGTTCTTTAGTTATCACTCGGAAACCATTTTGTCTACGGACCTACGACCAACAGCCCCCATGGCTATTTATACTTTGCGGAACGGAACGAAACGGAACGGAACAAACATTGAGGCACCACACGGGGCACAGCAATTTTTTACTAATATGTAAATATATTAAATAAAAATTACGAAATATTGAAACTGCCTCGCGAACAGTCGATCAAGGGCTTTTTCGAACTGAACCATCTGAATACCCACTTCTTAAAGGACATTATTTATATAAAATATTCGGGACTGCAAACAGTTGTTCCGTACGTTTCGTTCCGCAAAGTATAAATATCCCATAGAATAATGATATTCTACGGAACGGAACGGAACAAGATTTATTTTTCTTGTCAATGGAATTTTTCATCCTGGTATATTACAGGTACATGAATTTATTACATGCAACCTGTTTAAAAAAATTAATGTTCTTGACTTATTCAATATAGGATATCTTATCGCCATAAAATTTATATATTTAAATGTTTTGCACTTGTTGCATTAATTTAATATTTATTATTCATATACACTGACGAATGAAAAAAAAATGAGTGGACAATCTAAATATTTTTGGCGATATCAGGACCTCTTATGTATCGAATGGCCGTCATATCCAGTACACTCATTTTGTATTATATAAAATTCTAAAAAATATTTATAATCATCGTAAACAAATTAAATTTGACAACATGTTTGCCATATATAATTTGAAATTACAAGCACTTATAAAGCTGTAATGTCACTATTACAGCCAGAGTTGTGTACAAACCTTGTTTTCAACTATTATTTATTGTGATTCCGTTTCGTTCTGCAAAGTATAAATATCCCCTAGGATAATGATATTTAGCGAAACGGAACGGAACAAGATTTGTAGCTGCCAACTTCCCCACATGAATCAGAGGTGGAGGACGAATGATGTCAGACTAAATGTCTTATCAAATCGGCATGGAGAACATTGCCCACCCAAGGATCGAACTCGCGACACTGATGCTCCTACCTACTGATCTAAGCGGGCGGGTTGGAAAGTTATATAATTATCGTAAACAAATTAAATTTGAAAACATGCTTGCCATATATAAATTGATATTACATGCACTAATAAAGCTGAAATATTACTATTACAGTCAGCATTGTGTACAAACCATGTCTTCAACTCTATTTATTCTGATACCGTTTCGTTTCGCAAAGTATAAATATCCCCTAAGATAATGATATTTAGCGAAACGGAACGGAACAAGATTTGTAGCTGCCAACTTCCCTTCATGAATCAGAGGTGGAGGACAAATGATGTCAGACTAAATGTCTTATCAAATCGGCACGGAGAACATTGCCCACCCAAGGATCGAACTTAGACACCGACGCTCCTTCCTATTGATCTAAGCGGGCGGGTTGGAAACTTATATAATTATCGTAAACAAATTAAATTTGAAAACATGCTTGCCATATATAAATTGATATTACATGCACTAATAAAGCTGAAATATTACTATTACAGTCAACATTGTGTACAAACCATGTCTTCAACTCTATTTATTGTGTTTCCGTTTCGTTCCGCAAAGTATAAATATCCCCTAGGATAATGATATTTAGCGGAACGGAACAAGATTTGTTATTCAATATCAATTTCATAATGCTTGTATAAACTTCACATATAAATAATCATTCATGATGCATAAACAAAATCGCAGGCTACATATCCTGCTAATGAAGACTCGTAACTTTTAGAAATCACAACATATAAATAAAATACAGAAATGTGGAAACTATAACACCGTTTTCAACAGTATTTCAGTTATGTATCGATGGGCAGTTAACCTAAACGGTGTTCCTGGATTCTGTACCCGTACTTACCTGTTCTCCACAAGTAACTACTAACTTCCCGGATCGAACTTGCGACTCTGCGATCCGAAGACCGACGCTCTTACCTACATACCTATGTGTGGGTGTTGGAAACTATATTATTATCGTAAACCAATTAAATTTAAAAATATTTTTGCCATATAATTTGAATGTGCATGCACTCATAAAGCTGAAATATCCCTATTACAGTCAGCATTGTGTACAATCCTTGTCTTCAACTCTATAAATTGTGATTCCGTTTCGTTCCGCAAAGTATAAATATCCCTTAGGATAATGATATTTAGCGAAACGGAACGGAACAAGATTTCCCCTAGGATAATGATATTTAGCTTACGGAATTGAACAAGATTTGTGACTGCCAACTTCCCCACATGATTCAGAGGTGGAATACAAATGATGTTAGACTAATTAAATGACTTATCATCTTCATGGAGAACATTGCCCACCCAAGGATCGAACTCGCGACACTGATGCTCCTACCTACTGATCTAAGCGGGCGGGTTGGAAAGTTATATAATTATCGTAAACAATTTAAATTTGAGAACATATTTTTAATATGCATGCACTAATAAAAGTTGAAATATCCCTATTATAGTCAGCATTGTGTACAAACCATGTCTTCATCTCTATAAATTGTGATTCCGTTTCGTTCTGCAAAGTATACATATCCCTTAGGATAATGATATTTAGCGAAACGGAACGGAACAAGATTACCCCTAGGATAATGATATTTAGCTTACGGAACCGAGCAAGATTTGTAGCTGCCAACTTCCCCACATGAATCAGAAGTGGAGGACGAATGGTGTCAGACTTAATGTCTTATCAACTCGGCATGGAGAATGTTGCCCACCAAGGATGCTCCTACCTACTGATCTAAGCGGGCGGGTTGGAAAGTTACATAATTATCGTAAACAAATTCAATTTGAGAACATATTTGCAATATATTATTTGAATATGCATGCACTAAAAAAAGTTGAAATAGTACAGTTGGCATTGTGTACAAACCATGAACACTATTATACCATTATAAGTTTTGTAATTTATCACCCCATCTTACCGACTTTGAACCTGTAATTTATATACATTGAGCAAGTATGTTCCAATATACAGTCGATTCAATACATTGTTCCTCATCAGAGAATCAGACGCCCGGATTAACCTGCTTATGCAACGAATCATAAATCTGATTAATGTACACGTGCCATGAATGTATCAAGCTGAAAGATAGCTGTGCATATGGAGTTCTGTTAATTATTGTACGTAAGATGTTGATAAACAAATGACTGTTCAGTCTAACCCACAAGTGTCTTAGCTGCAGAATTTTTCTCTGGGAGATAGTTATACTACCGACTGCAGGTTATCAGCGGGTATCAACACCTCCTTGATAATGGACTGTAGAATTGATAAGGGTTTATGATCCCTAACAAACATAGACATGTAGGCATATGTCATAGCTACAATTTAAGACTATAAGCATGTATGTAGGGGCGATACTGAGGTCACAACATTGATTATGGCTTAAATAAATGGTATTTTTAAATTTTAGTTTCAAATCTTTTGGTTGGGCAAATGCTATTTAATAAAAATGATGTTTTGTCGAAATTAAACAAATTTAATTGCTAAGGCTTTAATTGCATGAAGCTATGTCGAGTATTTTAAAATACTGTTATGTTTCAGAACATTAAACTTATCACCGTGCTATCGATCTGCCTTTTCTGTTTCATTTCACACATTACTACAATTGAAGGGACAAAACAGGTAAGATATTCCGAATATGGGTGAGGGAAGGGGTTCTTTGAAGATGTCAAACAGCGCTTACATTTATACTGAATAACTCAATGACTTACTTCGTTATCATTTATTAGTTCATGCATATTCAAATTATATATATATGTTTTCAAATTTAATTTGTTTACTATAATTATATAACTTTCCAACCCGCCCGCTTAGATCAGTAGGTAGGAGCATCAGTGTCGCGAGTTCGATGCGGAACGAAACGGAATGACAATAAATAGATTTGAACACAAGGATTGTACACAGTGCTGACTGTAATAGTGATATTTCAGCTTTATTAGTGCATGTATTTTCAAAAAATATATGGCAAACATGTTCTCAAATTTAATTTGTGTAAGATTAGATAGTTTCCACATTTCTGTATTTGATTAATATGTTGTCATTTCTAGAAACAAAGTGACGAGTCTTCATTAGCAGGATAGGTATTTAATTTATGCATCATAACTGATTATATATAAGTGAAGTTTATACAAGCATTATAAAGGAGGAAATGAGTCATAAATAACAAATCTTGTTCTGTTCCGTTCCGCTAAATATCATTATCCTAGGGCATGTTTATACTTTGTGGAACGAAACGGAATCACAATTTATAGAGTTGAAGACATGGTTGTACACAATGCTGACTGTAAAAGTGATATTTCAGCTTTATTAGTGCATGCACATTCAAATTATATGGCAAACATGTTTTTGAATTGAATTTGTTTACGATAATTATATCAGTTTCCAACTCGTCCGCTTAGATCAATAGGTAGGAGCGTCGGTGATATTTCAACTTTTATTAGTGCATGCACATTCAAATTATATATTGCAAATATGTTCTCAAATTGAATTTGGAACGAAACGGAATCACAATTTATAGAGATGAAGATATGTAGCCTGCGATTTTGTTTATGCATCATGAATGATTATTTATATGTGAAGTTTATACAAGCGTTATAAAGGAGGAAATGGATATTGGATAACAAATCTTGTTCCGTTCCGTTCTGCTAAATATCATTATCCTAGGGGATATTTATACTTTGCGGAACGAAACGGAATCGCAATAAATAGAGTTGAAGACATGGTTTGTGCATAATGCTGACTGTAATAGTGATATTTCAGCTTTATAAGTGCATGCACATTCAAATTACATGGCAAACATGATTTTAAATTGAATTTGTTTACGATAATTATATAAGTTTCAAACCCGCCCGCTTAGATCAATAGGTAGGAGCGTCGGTGTCTAAGTTCGATCCTTGGGTGGGCAATGTTCTCCGTGCCGATTTGATAAGGCATTTAGTCTGAAATCATTTGTCATCCACCTCTGATTCATGTGGGGAAGTTGGCAGCTGCAAATCTTGTTCCGTTCCGTTCCGCTAAATATCTTTATCCTAGGGGATATTTATACTTTGCGGAACGAAACGGAATCACAATAAATAGAGTTGAAGATATGGTTTGTACACAGTCAGTGCTGACTGTAAAAGTGATATTTCAGCTTTATTAGTGCATGCACATTCAAATTATATGGCAAACATGTTTTTTAAATTGAATTTGTTTACGATTATTATATAAGTTTCCAACCCGCCCGCTTAGATCAATAGGTATGAGCGTCGGTGTCTAAGTTCGATCCTTGGGTGGGCAATGTTCTCCGTGCCGATTTGATAAGACATTTAGTCTAGCTGACATCATTTGTCCTCCACCTCTGATTCATGTGGGTTAGTTGGCAGCTGCAAATCTTGTTCCGTTCCGTTTCGCTAAATATCATTATCCTAATAATAAATATTAAATTACTGCAACAAGTGAAAAACATTTAAATATATAAATTGTATGGCGATAGGATTTCCTATACTAAATAAGTCAAGAACATATTTTTTTTTTTAAACAGGTTGCATGTAATATTCCAGGAAAAATTCCATTGACAAGAAAAAAATAAATCTTGTTCCGTTCCGTAGAATATCATTATTCTATGGGATATTTATACTTTGCGGAACGAAACGGAACAACTGTTTGCAGTCCCGAAGATTTTATATAAATAATGTCCTTTAAGAAGTGGGTATTCAGATGGTTCAGTTCGAAAAAGCCCTAGATCGACTGTTCGCGAGGCAGTTTCAATATTTCATAATTTTTATTTAGTATATTTACATATTAGTACATGTAGTAAAATAATTGCTGTGCCCCGTGCGGTGCCTCTATGTTTGTTCCGTTCCGTTTCGTTCCGTTCCGCAATGTATAAATAGCCGGCGGATGGCACTCCTTGTCTTTTTTATAATACCGTAAAAATTAATTGACCAGTTTTAAAAGAGACGAATTGGATTCAATTGATAATATATTTTTGAGGCCATATACTCGGATAATATTTTTTAGATAATTAGATGTAGCAGAAACGTTTTTTAAAACCGTTACACGATCGAAAATATGCGCCGCAATCTGGGGTCCCGGTCTCGAGTTCCTATGTGATTAAGGAAGACCTCAGGTGCCCTTCCGTGCATTATTTCAGGCACGAACGGGCACCTGAGTCGAACCACCGACGTTCCGTAAGCTAGCTTGATAGCTCCCTCACATTAAAGTATCCAAAGTCCCTGTTGGGATTCGAACCCACAGCGGTGAGGGGCAAGTGGTTTGAAGTTAACGACCTTAACCATGGAAGTATAATTTGTAAACCAAAGATGAGTACCTATACAGTGTGATTTGTATACCAAAGATAGTACCTATTCAATTATCAACACCATGGAAGTAACTGTATCTATAATTGTATTTATCATGGTTAACACATGTTCAAAATAAGTAATATTTATTATCATGGATTTATTGGGGTCAAACATATGTAATTTTTATAATCATGGTTTTACTTGTCTCCAAAATATAAATCTTTATTCTCACGGTTTACTCGTGTCCTAAATATGTAATTAATTGTTTCTATCATGGTTTTACTAGAATTCAAAATATGTAATTGTTATTATCATGCTTTTCTCATGTTTTAAATATGCATTATTTTGTCTTATGCTGCGCTTATACTACATGTATTGAGGATGAACATTGTATGTATGTTATTTGTTAAAGCCACAAAAACATTGAGTTGAATATATAAGTTGTATATGTGTGTTATTTACACATAAATATAATTATATAAACAACATATTAGTATCCATGTCTATGAAATAACCCTTGAATTTTCCACTATAACTGTAAACTAAATTTAAAAATAAATGTATTATCATGTTCTGATAATAATATTTATACAATTTAAAGATTGTATTAATTCCTTCTATTCAAAATAAGATAATTGTAGAATTCATACCTAAGACATCTCTGGATTTTTAAGACCATCCCTCTATTAAGACCAATTTTTTAAAGAACTGAATTTTCTGTTCTTTTATTTAATGGTAACGTGATCTACATTTAAAACCACCCCACTTTTATAATAATAGATATAGAAATAGTATCCGTCCGTCTTTCCGTCCTTCCGTCCGAGATTTTTGTCTGGAGCATATCTCAAGAAGTACTTGAGGTATCAACTTGAAAATTCATAGGTGGATAGATCATATTGAGGACGAGTGCAGTGCACAAGAATGATAACACTACCATGCATATGTTTTCAGTTATTGCCCTTTGTTAGTTTTCATACTTTTTGTCCGGAGCTTATCTCAAAAAGTGTTAGAGGTATCAACTTGAAACTTCACAGTCGGATAGATCTCATTAAGGAGGAGTGCATCACACAAAAATGATAACGCTACCATGAATAATTTTTCAGTTATTGCCTTTTGTTATGTTTTCAAACTTAATTTTTGTCTAGAGCATAACTCAAAAAGCCTTTGAGATATCAACATGAAACTTCATAGGTGGGTATATCTCACTCATGCAGGAGGTGTACAGTGCACAAAAGTGATACCCTACCCATCATAGTTATTATTTCATATTGTTATTTTTCATACTTTAATTGTGTTCGAGCTTATCTTAAAAGGTGTTAGAGGTATCAACTTGAAACTTCATAGGTGGATAGATCTCATTGAGGAGGAGTGCAGCACACAAGAATGATAGCCTACCCTGCATTATTTTTCAGTTATTGCCCTTTGTTATTTTCAGCCATCAATAATCTCATAGTTTTTAAATCTATTTTCACTTCAGCCATCAGTTTTCATTACCAAAAGACCTCTTAAAATTGAATTATTCTGCTCTACTTCATATAATTATATTCTTCCAATGAGCAAAAAAAATCGGCGGGGGATGGCCATGTTAACATGGCTCTTATCTACTTTTAAGACTACCAATTTTTGTTCCAATTCATTGTTTTATTCTTTATCTAACCCCACTTTTGAGACCACTGATAATCCAGTTGTTGTAGTCTAAAAAACAGGATTTTACACAACGATGAAAAGAATTATAAATGTGAGATTTGTGATCATGCATTTGCATGGAAAAACAGTCTGAAAGGACATATGAGTATACACATCGGTGAGAGGAATCATAAGTGTGATATACGTTGTTTTTTATTTGCACTGTTTAGTAGACTTAAAGCACATATCGCAAAAGTACACTCTGGTTATGAGACTTACAAATGTGAAATATGTGACCATGTATCTGAATAATTATAGTTTGTCTTGTGTTTTAGATTTTAAGGTTGCGTAAAATATAGTTATATCTATGGGGAAACGGACATTAGCCCACCCGTCCAAAAATGACAAGGCGGACAAAATCCTTCCGTGACAATGAGAGAACGAACAAAAGCCCTCCTATGAAAATGACAGGGCGGACAAAATCCCTCCCGTGAAAATGTTCGGGCCGACAAAAGCCCTCCGTTGAAATTAACAAGATGGACAAAAGCTCATACATGTTTATGTATGTTTAATATCTGCTATTTTCCAATGCACTCAACATATTAGGATTGTTACATAAATATTTGTAGTTTTTAGCTCACCTGACCACGAAGTGGTCAAGGTGAGGTATTGTGATGGGGCTATGTCGTGCGTCGTTCGTTGTCAACAATTGGGTTGTTAACAGTCTAGCAGTCACAGTTTTGATTGGATCATTGTAAAACTTTGTCAGAATGTTTGTCTTGATGAAATACAGACCGAGTTTGAAGATGGGTTATCTCGAGTCAAAAACTAGGTCACAGGAGCTAAAAATAGTAAAAGCTTGTTAACATTCTAGTGGCTGCAGTGTTGATCAAAATATTCTGGAAATTTGTCAGGAAGGTTGTTTTGATGATTTCTAGGTCAAGTTCGAACCGGTCAATAGCAAAGTCACAGAAGCAAAAAAATAGAAAAAGCTAGTTAACATTCTAGTGGCTGCAGTTTTAATCCAGATATTCATTCAACGTACTTATGTTTTGCCGCGGGAGGGCTTTTGTCCGCCCTATTATTTTTACGAGATAGCTTTTGTCCGCCGATGACTTTCACGGGAGGGCTTTTGTCCGCCTGTAATTTTCATGAGAGGGCTTTTTGTCCGCTCTATCATCTTCACTGGTAGACGTTTGTCCGGAAGGGCTTTTGCTTTGTGTAATAAAATGTGTTTGTAAAAATAGAAGTTATACATGTACATATGCACTTGCTTTTGTGGTTTTATTTTCCTAGACAGGACGTTAGTTTACTTGAAAGCTGCATTCATCCAGATGAGCCAAATTTAAGAAAATCAAACTAGATAGAAAAAGGTACTATAAGATTTTAAGAAAAGTAAAAAGATTCAAGAATTTATTTACATGTTATGTGCGAATAATACTTACACTTTCGTAGTATTTATCACCATACTTATTTCGACTGCGTATTTACTAAGGCAGTAAGGGTTTTTTCTCCCTACTTTGGCCTAGTTTTGTATTGCTTACGTTGATTGTAAGTGTCGTTTACAATGTGTAAATTATTTTATGTGGAGTTGGTAATGGTTTGTTTGTGGGATTTATATGCCACCACAGCATCTGCTATGCGGTGGCAAATAGCGATTCACCTGTGTGGGTGTGTGCGTGCTTGCGTGCGTGTTTGTGGGTTATAAAGATTATATAGTAAACTTCAAAAATCTTCTTGTAAAAAACCACTAGTCTAATTTCAACCAAACTTAGCAGGATTGATCCTTGGATGAAGGGCTTCCAAAGTTGTTCAAAGAATTTCATTCCATGCAAAAATCTGGTTGCCATGGCAACCACAAGGAATAATTAGAATAAATTAAAAAAATCTTCTTGTAAAGACCCAAAAGGCCTAGAGCTTAGATATTTTGCATAAGGCATTGTCTGGTAGACCTCTACCAAGACTGTTTAAATTATAGCACTGGGGTCAAAATCAGCCCCGCCCCGGGGATCATTGATTTTCACTATATGTACATATAGTAAAAACTTAAAATACCTTCTTGTAAGGACACAAAAGGCCTAGCTAGAGCTTAGATATTTTGCATAGGCATTGTCTGGTAGACCCTTACCACGATTGTTCAAATTATAGCCCTGTGGTCAAAATCAGCCCTGCCCCGGGGGTCATTGATTTCACTATATATACATATAGTAAAATTTAAAATACCTTCTTGTAAAGACCCAAAAGGTCTAGAGCTTAGACATTTTGCATAAGTCATTGTCTGGTAACCTCTACCCAGATTGTTCAAATTATAGCCCTTGGGTCACAATCGGCCCCGTCCCGGGGTCATTGGTTTTCCTTACATGTATATAGTATAAACTTATAGTAAAAACTTTTTAAAAATCTTCTAGCAATAGACAAATGCTAGATGTTAGATATTTTGCATAAAACATTGTGAAGTGAACTTCTAGCAAGATGTTCAAATTATAGCCCTGGGGTCAAAATTTCCCCCGCTACGGGGGTCATTGATTTTCAATATAAGAATACAGTAAAAAATCAAAAATTCTTATTGTCTGAAGGTACAAGGCTTAGAGCTTTAATATTTGTTAAATAATAACACCTATTAGTTGTTCAAATTTTGCCTCTAGTGTCAAAATTAGCCCCGCCCCGAGGGCCATAGGTTTTCCATATATATATATAGTAAAATTTAAAAAAAATCATCTTCTCTAAATTTACAAAGGCTAGAGTTTAGATATTTTGCAAGAAACATTATGTAGTGAACCTCTAGCAAGATTATACAAATTATAGCCCAGGGTCAAAATTGGCCCCACCCCCAGGGGTCATTGATTTTCACTGTGTACATATAGTAAAAAATTAAAAATATTCTTGTCTAAAGGTACAAGGCTTAGAGCTTTGATATTTGGTATATAATATCATTTATCAGTCCTCTACTAAAGTTGTTTTAATTATGCCCCTATTGTAAAAATTGCCCTGCCCCAGAGGCGATAGTTTTCCTTACATGTATAAAGTGAAAACTTGAAATATCTTTTTCTCTGAATTGAAAAATCTTCTTTTCTGAATTGACAAAGGCTAGTGGTTAGATATGTGGCATGAGACTTTGCGAAGTGAACCTTTACCCAGATTGTTCAAATTATAGCCCTGGGGTCAAAATTTGTTTCGCCCCGGGGTAAATCATTTTCATTATGTACATATATAGTCAAAAAATAAAAATTGTTTTTGTCTGACGGTACAAGACATAGAACTTTGATTTTTGCTATATAATATCATCTATAGGTCCTCTACAAAAGTTGTTAAAAATTTCCCCCTGGTGTCAAAATTTGTGATTCTCATTATTTACACATAGTAAAAACAGAAAATAAAACAAATGTTTTCTAAATGGAAGAAAGCTACAGCTTAGATATTTGACTTGAAATGTTGTTTGGTGGACCTGTATCAAGATATTTTGAATTAAAACCTTGGGTCCAAAATTTTGCCTTGCCCAAGGGGACAGTGACCTACTTTCTTGTCCTTTGATAAAATTTTGACCAAGTGCACAGTTTTAGTTGTAAAATTGAACTTTGATATCAGGTGACCTAGATTTTGATGATGTGACTTACTTTCTTTTCCTTTGTTGTACAGCTATGAAATTTGAACCATGTGCACATATTTAGATGTAAAATGAACTTTGATATCAGCTGACCTAGTTTTTGACAAAGGGTCTTATTGTGTTGTCTTTTGATGTAGTCATGAAATTTAGGCTGTGTGAAATATGACCTTTACCACCAAATTCAATAGATTCGATTGCACTGATATATTCCTATATTCCTACTCTGATCTTTTATTGAGTTAACAACATATTTAAGCACTAATTTGATAATAAGAATTATAGATAGGTCAGGGATCTATGCATTATGACAATCTTCAAAATTGTATAGAAACAACAAAAATCTGTTCATACACTACTATTTAGTGTTGTTTTAATGTGGTGGAATAGCATTTTTCTCAAATGCAATCTTGTTTCGGATAGGTTAAACGTCGCACCATAGTTCCTACGGTGACTTTGAGCTTTGAAGGTGAAGAAGGTGCCCTTTTATTCTTTTTTATGCAAGAAAAGGACCCGAGTAAAACAAACATGGCTGGATAACTTCCATACATGAAAGTCATGGTTAGTTAATTAGATCTATATATATATTCATGTATATTAGATGGTCAAAGGTCGAGGCCAGTGTGACTTTAAACAAAAAATTGTCCAACCAATTAATACATGTAAATAACTCTTTGACCAAAGTCATTTAAATTGTGAGGTTGGTCATGAAAGGTCAAGGTCACTTTAATCTTGACTTGAAGACTTGGATCTACATGCATTTATAAGATTTGATGTTGCGTTTCGTCATAACCGTACATGATGCTTTTTTATATGGTGGTGACATAGTAAAAGGTCAAGGTCAATATGGTTATAACACAAATATGATTGTTTGCATATAATCAAAGAATGCTCAGATCGATTTACAGCGTTCCGATATGGTATAGAGCTGCTCGTGGACATGATCACAGGGACTCAACACAGAGTTGAGATAGTGTAAAATTGATTATAGAAAAAAATGTCAATAAAGATATTTCCTTCTACCATAAAATACCTTAATACATAATAATATAAATATAACCCTTCTGATTGTTTAAATTAAAAATAATTCTTCAATTTTGACTGCACGCTCCTGGTTGATTTGCGTTGTCAAATGCTCCTCAATTTTGATTCTTTAACGAGTTAGTTAATATCAGAAATGGTTTTGTGCTATGTCTCCATTGAGATGGTGTCTCTTTAGCAAATTAATATACATGCATGTATACATTAATTGTTTATTAGCTATTCCTTTGTTTTCATATTCTAATTAACTAATGTAAATTATCAATATTCCTTTATACATCTATATGATATTATGATATATATAAAATATTACAATTAAAGTAATTGTTTCAAGTTTATAATAGCATCAGCACAGAATGAAATTATGTTTTACATATGAGATTTTCTCAATCTATTCCCTCTAGTATATACGCTAGCTATTTTATACTTATTATTGAATGAGTCAATGTAGATAATAATAAATATAGCATATTAATCCACAATCAATATCATTTCGTGTGCACATGTTTAATTCATACATATTCAACGAGGTCGATGTTTGAAGTTTTAAATATAAATCTGTCCGATAAGGAAATCCTTAACCTTTTACCACATGAGCATATTGTGAAAAATGGCCGTTTTCATTGAAAAGCCTCCTGTTACAAGTTCAAACGGCTATGGAACTATGAAAAATGCTTCAATACTGATAAAACTTGGCTGGACAATAGCTTTTGTAACAGCATGATCAATCTAAAATTGTCTGTTACCATGGCAACGGTGGGACGTCTCAAAATTGCGTAAAATCACTCACTATTTTCCATTGTTTTTTCCCATCATAACTGTTTTGTAAAGTGCTGCAACTCTCAATGCATTGAGATAGAGTAAAAGGCTTTTCAGCGTTGGTTACACTTAACCTTTAGATCGATCTGAGCTGTCACATGTCCACAATTTTCTTGGCGATGAGGAGTACTGCCGCCCTCCATTTAAACCCCTAAAACAGAAAGGGTGCACATCCCCTTTCTGTCAACCCGGGCCATTGGTGTATTATTTTGATGGGCGCGCCGAAAACGTGATCACATTTTTAAACAACATTTCTCAAACGAAAAACAGTGTTTGAGGTCTAAATAGAGCTTTTTTCAATGTTTGAGGCCTCAAAATGAGGGATGGGACAAAAGGCCGTCAAAAGACGTCTTTATGGGGGAAAAAGTTAAATATACGACATGTTTATGATGATATTCATATCAAAAGATTGGGAAAAAAATTAAAAGGCAATGTTAAAAATGAAAATATGCGTGGTCCGGACATAGATTCTAGTTCTAGTTCACGAGAAGCACTGGCTTTGGTATGGTCATGCGAACATTTTGCGATGTATCTAAAGGGAGCACCAACATTCACATGCATTACTGATTGCATGCCGTTAACTAAAATTTGGGAAAAAAAACAACCAC
Organism: Ruditapes philippinarum; assembly: GCF_026571515.1. Taxonomy (NCBI): domain Eukaryota; kingdom Metazoa; phylum Mollusca; class Bivalvia; order Venerida; family Veneridae; genus Ruditapes; species Ruditapes philippinarum. Next base: position 60,221 of record NW_026864999.1, read on the forward strand.
CACTAAGAATCGAACGTTGGGGATTGCGACTTCAACCGTTCAAAATGAAAATAGAGTATAGGTCAGGGAAAGATAATCCCTCAGACTTTATGTCCCGTCATCCATTAAATTATATGGAAGAACGAAATATAGCAGAGGAATACGTGTCATTTGTCGCAGAACAATCATTACCAAATGCAATGACAGTAGATGAGGTAAAAATGGAATCATTGAAAGATAAGACAATGCAAAAGGCAGTCGAATTTACAAAGAATGGTAAATGGTATGAATTGAAAACACTGAATGACCCAGAAATAGACAAAGAAGAATTATCATCTTTTCGTAGTATAAAGGACGAATTGACTGTGTATAATGAAACATTATTGATGAAAAATGATAAACTAGTGATCCCAAAATCACTCCGTGAAAAAGCAATAAAACTAGGACATGAAGGTCACCAAGGAATTGTGAAAACAAAAAGTTACATAAGATCGAAAGTATATTTTCCAAACATGAATTCTGAAATCGAAGCTGCGATTCAAAAGTGTTTAGCATGTCAATCAAATTCAAATGAACAAGGACCGCGTGAACCTTTTAGAATGAGTGAATTGCCGTCGGGACCTTGGCTCAATATAAGCGCTGACTTTTGTGGTCCGTTAGAAAACGGGGACTATTTACTTGTGGTAATAGACGAGTATTCGAGCTATCCGATAGTTGAAATAATAAAAAATATTTCAGCAAACACAGTTATCCCGGTGTTCGACAAGATTGTATCAATGTTTGCTATACCGGAAGTGATAAAAACCGACAATGGGTCTCCATTTCAAAGTAAAGCATTTGCTGACTTCATGAAATTTTACGGCATAATTCATCGGAAAATCACACCGAGATGGCCAAGAGCAAATGCCCAAGCAGAATCCTTCAATAAACCACTGATGAAGAGTGTAAAATCTTCATTTATTGAGGCGCGAAACTACAAACAAGGACTGTATGATTTCTTAAGACAATACCGAGCGACACCACACGTATCAACTGGTTATACGCCATTCAAGTTAATGTTTGGTAGAGATCCGACGACTCGAATGCCAAACATCGGTCATGGTAAAAGTGGAAATCTTCAAACGAGAGAAATAACGCAACAGAACGACGATTTTTCGAAAATGAAAGCAAAACGATATGAAGACGAACGGATACATGCAAGGGACAGATCAATTAACGTAGGGGATCGTGTGTTAGTTAGAAATGAAGCCAGAACAAAATCTGATTCAATATACAAACCTACGCCATATACGGTTATTGACAGAAGAGGGACAATGATAAGTGTTAGGAACGATGCTGGTCATTGTATGACTCGAAATTCGTCAGTTATGAAAACTGTTGATCCTGGAATTGTCGGGAAGGAACCGGAAACATCTGAAAACGACCTCGATGAAGGGGAGATAATAGGAAATGAACAGAATTCACACGCGAGTCCGCAATCGGGTTTGGCGAGGACAAGGCCAACACGTGACAGACGTCCTCCACCATACTTAAAAGATTATGTGCCGCGCTAACAGAGCGTGTATTTTAAAAGAAAGTGAATTGGCCATAATAATGCCAATCGTATGTGTTTTATTCGATTGTACATCATGGATATATATGTGTTTGATTAAATTTAGAATTATCAAAGTAATTATTATATTCGAGAACATGAATAATTAATCAAGTTAATAAATATATATAATACCCAAATAGCGAACTATATAATGAATGAATGTTTGACAATACACACATATAGTGGAGCATACTGGAATATCCCCTCTGGAGTTTATTATAGGGTTTATATTATTAAATGCTTTTATATCATTTAAATATTATCAAACTCAAGGATATCAAATAAAAAAAAGCATAACTAATGTGTTTAATTAATAGTGATGTTGGAGAGACAAGGAAATTATCCATGTTTGTAAAGTGTAATATGTCTGATATTGCTCAAGTAGTAGAAAAGTTTCATTGACTAACGTTATTCATTGGTAATAAAGCTGTAGTAAAACTGACCTACAAACGGTTGGAATTCGGACAGTTCCCAGTTTTCCTCATGATTAATTGCTTTATAACAGACCACGTGGAGTAAGGAATGCTGATATAAACAAACTCGGACAATTACAGTTCGATGCTGAATTTGTGTTCCATCTGTAGAAATATTATATACATTAATGTACATGTTTATGATTTTGGTTATTTGAATATGTATTGTATTTAGAACTAAAAAAAATCATTAATTAAAAAAAATATTGATTTAATAATATTCACAATAATAAATTTATATAAGATGATGTTTCAATCCAAGAAGAGGAGGGATGTAATATCCTTCATTACTGTAGTCTGCTATTTATAACTATATTGCATGATGGGTAAAAAGAGTACTGAACTTCCGGTCAAGATATAACATGGCTTTCTAAATAAACGTAGTTACAATCAAATGTGTTTCTTATAATATCTATACCCTGGACATAACAAGGTTCTAGATCTGGTGAAAGGTTATAATTGTGTCTTCCACTAGAACCAGAAGCTGTATCGGACGACCAAGGCAGAAGGTATTGCCATGTCATATCAAGATAAGCAGGACAAACATGAAAATCTCTGTTTTATGTTTGTTTATTTATTTTGGATGCAGAGTAAACGAGATGTTGATACTTTGGGTTTATTTCTAAGACTGTCTAATAATATGAATTTAATTGGTCAGTACACTAAGTAGGCGGAGCCTAACAATCAAGAATAAAGGAACTGCATTTAATATATATTTAATGTAGAATTAAATATGACACAATATTTATTTTATATAGAATTAAATATGAAATGATGTCCTAGCCTTTTCTTCCCAGTGAGAAGATCCCCCAGCTGATACACCAGGCTATCGAGGTTGGTGGACTAATATTGGCTTAATAATTTCATTTTGTTGTATAATTATGATTTATCTAACTTTATAAGTTAAGAAAATTTTAGGGGTACATATAATAATTCACTATTTTTTATTTTCAAAACAAAGGAGATGTAAAATTATGTACTTATAATTCATTTATGTTATCACTATAGCAAGTCTATACTTCCCATGATTCTCTGTAACATGTATTCCCAGCTCCAGCGCACTTGGTATTAGTAAATTAAACAGTCAAGACACACAATCGTGTTAGTTGTTTATACAATGACTTAGATGTCATTAGAATATTATGGACTATTGTCTATACAAAGAACCAAATATTATACGGTAGTTCGATGAAACCACTCTCACCCCTGTCTTCCATAACTTTATAGTCTCTGTTGATGCCGTTGTGGTGGTTTCGGTACGAATCGATTATGTATGAATCATATTTAGTTTAGACATGATTGACTCCCTTTGAAAATTTTGCACCATTTGTAACGATTGTTGGGAAGAAGAGTTTATTAGTCTTAAAAATTGGCGAAATAGGTTTGTTATACAGAATTGTTGTCTATTTTATTGTCTTTTGATAACATTTGTCTTTGAAGTATTGTATTGCTGCTTTTTAACCTATTTGTTTGATATTTTCGGTCTCAAAATTCGATTGAACAAAATGACCTTTCGAAAACCTAGCTAAACACCATTTTTCGGTACGTTACAGTACGGATTTAGCTCTATGGTAAAGTACATAACACTATTAAGTGATATTTTCATTTTTAGCTCGACTTTTTTTTTTGAAAAAAAAAGTAGAGGTATTGTTATAGTCGGGTCGGCGTTGCCGTTGCCGTTCCCGTCCGCAAACTTGTACCTGGATCATAACTTTTTTATTTCTAGGTGTATTGTCTTCATACTTGGCCACAACAACCCTTGGGACAAGACCTTTCAGTAGACCACACTAACCTTGACCTTCAAAGTTAAAAGTCCAATTTTTGCTTGTTAATGCTGTTATTGGCTGTAACTTTGTTATTTTTGAATGGATTGTCTTCAAACTTGAACATAATAATCTTCAAGGATATATTAGATTACAGGCTTCGCGAAACTGCTGAACATTTGCCTGACATTCGGTCAGACAAACTTTCAATTTTTGTCTGACCGAAAGAACTTTTGTCTAACCGAATTTTTTTTCCAAATATATGTATATGTATTTTTATATTTTTGTGTTTTTTATAAAGACATAGGAACTTTTAAGATTTGCAACACAATTTTATTCTCTTAAACAAAACATCAGCTTATCCAGATTGATGGACTCTGTCTGGAAATTTAAACATTCATGATCAAAATCATCATATAATCTTCATAAAATTTATGACACAATGTACATTTCATCTTATTTTCTTCCTCGTTAAAAACCAACCACGAGCGGCTATTTTTCCATTTACCCACAAATTTTCTCGGCAGGCGCCTGGACTCGTATTTCTTTTGTTTCGCTTTTTTCCTTCATTAGATAATTTACGTTTTTTGCGTGGCGTAGCGCCAACGTAATAATTTAATAATGCAGTAACACGACATTTTCTTCCGAGTACAAGATCATCGAATGTCTAGAATTTGATTGGACACTAAAAATGAAACGGCGAATCAAAACTCGTTTTACATTTTTTTATTCAAGGGAGAAAATTCGGTCTTGATCGGTCTATTTATTTTCTATTTATAGGATCGCGGGTTTCTATTTATAGAATTGCGGGTTTCTAATTTTAGAATTGCGGGTTTCTATTTATAGAATTGCGTGTTTCTATTTTTAGAATTGCGTGTTTCTGTTTTTTAGAATTGCGTGTTACTTTTTATAGAATTAGGTGTTTTTATTTTTACAAATTGCGTGTTTCTATTCTTAGAAATTGCGTGTTACTAGTTATAGAAATTGCTTGTTTCTATTTTTAGAATTGCGTGTTTCTATTTTTAGCTCGACTATTCGATAAGAATAAGTAGAGCTATTGTAGTCACCCGAGCGTCGGCGTCCGCGTCGGCGTAACCACTTATGTTAAAGTTTTTGTAATAGTTTAAATATTTTCAAAGTCCATTGACATATGGCTTTGAAACTTTGCACACTTGTTCACCATCATTACCCCAACCTGTGAACAGGAGGAGGTAACTGTATCAAGCATTTTGACAGAATTATGCCCCTTTTTTCGACTTAGAATTTATGTTAAAGTTTTTGTAATACCTCAAATATTTTCAAAGTCCATTGACATATGGCTTTGAAACTTTGCACACTTGTTCACCATCATTACCCAAACCTGTAAACAGGAGGAGGTAACTGTATCAAGCATTTTGACTGAATTATGCCCCTTTTTCGACTTAGAATTTACGTTAAAGTTTTTGTAATAGTTCAAATATTTTCAAAGTCCATTGACATATGGCTTTGAAACTTTGCACACTTGTTCACCATCATAACCCCAACCTGTAAACAGGAGGAGGTAACTGTATCAAGCATTTTGACAGAATTATGCCCCTTTTTCGACTTAGAATTTACGTTAAAGTTTTTGTAATAGTTCAAATATTTTCAAAGTCCATTGACATATGGCTTTTAAACTTTGCACACTTGTTCACCATCATTACCCCAACCCGTAAACAGGAGGAGGTAACTGTATCAATCATTTTGACAGAATTATGCCCCTTTTTCGACTTAGAATTTACTTTAAAGTTTTTGTAATAGTTCAAATATTTTCAAAGTCCATTGACATATGGCTTTGAAACTTTACACACTTGTTTACCATCATTACCCTAACCTGTAAACAGGAGGAGGTAACTGTATCAAGCATTTTTTTTTATCAAGCACTAAGAATAGTCGAGCGTTGCTGTCCTACCGACAGCTCTTGTTAGAATTGCAGGTTACTATTCATAGAAATTGCGTGTTTCTATTTTTAGCTCGACTATTCGATAAGAATAAGTAGAGCTATTGCAGTCACCCGAGCGTCGGCGTCGGCGTCGGCGTAACCACTTATGTTAAAGTTTTTGTAATAGTTCAAATATTTTCAAAGTCCATTGACATATGGCTTTTAAACTTTGCACACTTGTTCACCATCATGACCCCAACCTGTAGACAGGAGGAGGTAACTCTATCAAGCATTTTGACAGAATTATGCCCCTTTTTCGACTTAGAATTTACGTTAAAGTTTTTGTAATAGTTCAAATATTTTCAAAGTCCATTGACATATGGCTTTGAAACTTTGCACACTTGTTCACCATCATGACCCCAACCTGTAAACAGGAGGAGGTAACTCTATCAAGCATTTTGACAGAATTATGCCCCTTTTTCGACTTAGAATTTACGTTAAAGTTTTTGTAATAGTTAAAATATTTTCAAAGTCCATTGACATATGGCTTTGAAACTTTGCACACTTGTTCACAATCATGACCCCAACCTGTAGACAGGAGGAGGTAACTCTATCAAGCATTTTGACAGAATTATGCCCCTTTTTCGACTTAGAATTTATGTTAAAGTTTTTGTAATAGTTCAAATATTTTCAAAGTCCATTGACATATGGCTTTGAAACTTTTCACACTTGTTCACCATCATGATCCCAACCTGTAGACAGGAGGAGGTAACTCTATCAAGCATTTTGACAGAATTATGCCCCTTTTTCGACTTAGAATTTACGTTAAAGTTTTTGTAATAGTTAAAATATTTTCAAAGTCCATTGACATATGGCTTTGAAACTTTGCACACTTGTTCACCATCATGACCCCAACCTGTAAACAGGAGGAGGTAACTGTATCAAGCATTTTTTTACTATCAAGCACTTAGAATAGTCGAGCGTTGCTGTCCTACCGACAGCTCTTGTTAAAATTGCTTGTTTCTATTTTAAGAATTGCGTGTTACTATTTATAGGATTGCGTGTTTCTATTTTTAGAATTGCGTGTTACTATTTTTAGAATTGTGGGTTACTATTTATAGAAATTGCGTGTTACTATTTTTAGAATTGCGTGTTACTATTTTTAGAAATTGCGTGTTACTATTTTTAGAATTGCGTGTTTCTATTTTTAGAATTGCGTGTTACTATTTTTAGAAATTGTGTGTTACTATTTTTAGAATTGCGTGTTACTATTTTTAGAATTGCGTGTTTCTATTTTTAGAATTGCGTGTTACTATTTTTAGAAATTGCGTGTTACTATTTTTAGAATTGCGTGTTTCTATTTTAAGAATTGTGTGTTTCTATTTTTAGAATTGCGTGTTACTATTTTTAGAATTTCGTGTTTCTATTTTTAGAATTGCCTGTTACTATTTTTAGAATTGCGTGTTTGTATTTATAGAATTGTGTGTTTTTATTCATATACATGTATATATATAAAATAGATAAACAAAACTAATGTGACAAGACAGACCAACTAAATTTATAAAAAGGAAACGTTAAGATATGTTCAAACCTTTCTATGTTTGCGTTTTGAAAAAGTAAAAAGTCGAGCGTTGCCCCCGCCCGGTGGTGGCTCTTGTTCTTGATGTGTTTGAAATTTATTGATGTTCCTGTACTATCTATCGCACATTTTCCAAAAAAAAGTTTTCTATACTCAGACAGTAGTATGATAAAATTCTGTAGAATTAAAAGAGTCGTTGTTACATACATTGTACATGTAGATGTGCCATAATAGATAGAGATATTTTCTGCAGAAACTTTTGTATTTATTTTTTTGTTTGTATTGAATTAATCATATAGAGGATATTTGTTTGTTTTGCATGTAAGATTGAAATATAATTTCACTGAGTGAACACCAGTTGCAATATTTTCACGAGTGGCGTGTTCACGAATGAAATTTATTTCAATCTTATATGTAAAACAAATAAATTTTCTTTTTATTTCATGCTTTTTAAGTGATATTAAGTATTTATTTATTGATTTTGCCGCGTAACGTCGCGCATTCTCATTCATGACGTCATCACATCATGACGTCACATCATCAATTTTGAAATATAGTTCTGTTAAATTTCTCTAATTTTGTTACATTAATAACATGATGTATGGTGACATCAACTTTCTTTCCCTTAAGAAGCAAAATTTACGCTTGGCCGCATTTATTTCTGCCTGTTATTCCATTTGGTTATGATTTTCTTTTATTACATGCTTTTCGGTGGTTTATAGAAATATATCAGTGATTTATAAACTGGTAATTTCACTGTTTGAAACAGTGAAATTATCAATTTGATAATTTCACTGTTTTGAATATTTGAGCCCGGTACGTTGTTTCAGTGAAATACAAGCGTTCACAATAATGGAAACCAACTTAATGACGTGACGTCGTAAATGACGTCACGTTGTATTATTATTTGGCGCCCTTTTCATTAAGTACTATGCTTAAATGTCTTTTTAAACGTTTCTTTGCATATAATAAAAAGAAAATTTGTTTAGTTTAGTGTTAGATCAAAATATATTTCACCTCGTGAACACCAAAAGTTCATATTTCACTCGTGGCTGCGCCACTCGTGAAATATACCTTTTGGTGCTCACTCGGTGAAATATATTTCGATCTTACACTGAACTAAACAAATATCCTCTATTTCATCCGCATTCAGATATAGTCCGGCTACAGTGAAAATTATATTTTATAAATTTCACTAGTGGTTAATCAGAATATAATCATCTGATATATTACAATAAAACACTGAAAAGCATGAAATAAACAGTGATATTTTATTATTTTCTTACTCAGAAATAATTGTTTTATTACACTTTAGTTTAATCCAAAAAAATACCAAAAACATACAGATTGTTACTACATGTACATGCCCTTTAGATGGATTCCCCAGAGTTGTACGTATACAGAAAGTACCGGAAAATGGCAATTAGCTAGATTTTCAAATTCCTGAATTTTTATCTTTTTAGTTTTCACGTGAATGCGAACAATGCAATCGAATTACATAAATGAACTGTATTGAACTCTCAGTGTATTATCTTTGTCATTCAGCAATAAGCTTGATACCCTGAAAGGGTATCCGGGTTACCAGTCCACCGTTTGTTTACTTTTCTTATTTAGAGATAAAATGAATTATCCGAAGATCCAATCTGAATCACTGCAGTGAGTCATGATGTATATGTTTTAATATAATTTTTCCCGTTCTTTAAACAGGCTGGTGAAAATGCCCGATCAGGCTTATGACCTAAAAATCATATTTCTAGAAAAATAATTATGCTAATTCTTTTAAAGTTAGTTTGTTTATTGGGCATAATATATGACATAAACAGAAAGAAAAATGATCTTGTTGTTGACATTTTGACAATTGATGGTGGCCATATTCAGACCAGGCATATTAATAGTGAGCTATAGATGTACCTTATAAGTACTTATTTCTGCGGACTTAATATTCTGTGATTTTTGTTAAATAATGGGTTTTAAATTTTTGCGTATCTTATTTCTGTGGTGTTAACATTTTCGCATTGGTGTGATTTATTTCTGCATTTTAATAAAGATATTTATACAAAATCAACCAATAAAACAGGCAACATTTCAAGATTTATAGATGTTTCATTACTTCTGACAACTTATAATGTGTCTCGTCATAATCTTCATGTATGGGTAGAAACATGTACAACTACAAGTTAATAAACAAAAGACAACAACAGTTACATTCAAACACAATTTGAATAAGAGAATGTCTCTAATTTTTTTAAGTCGACAAGTGCAGGTAAATGTGAAAAATAAACAATGACAAAATCACACATAACAACAAGGATTTGTACAAGTACAAAAGAGTATGTTTATTGCAGGTTTTTTTATGGTACTAACCAACATGTGTCATTGTTTATCATTCATTTATTTATTTCATTCATTTATTTATTTATTGGCAGTCAGCAATATATTTGCCTTTGGCCATTTACAAACAAACAAAAAACTTATGGCAAAGACTATTATATACATAAAAAACATAGACAAATAATGCAGTACAATATACGATCAGAAGACAGGTAAATTTTCAAGGGTAATTTGATATAAACACAATGCTTCTTTAATACACTTTGCTAGATTAAACATATTTTTTACTTTTATTTGACTTCAATGCATCAAGTCTTTGATAATGATATCATTTAATATATTTTAAAATGAGAAAATTAAAACAGTCGTATAAACAACGGTATAAAGTGCATGTGCAGAGAAAATGATATTTTCTAATCTTTTATTCATGACAAATAATAAATAAAGATTTTATAAAGAAAAAATCCCAATACCGTTATTCGTAAGGAGATAGGGTAAAGTAAGTAAACAATACCGATAGTTGAAACATTCCGACATGTACATAGGGAAAGGCTTAATTTTCTGCTGTTTTTAAATCTGCGGTGTTGTTATGAACCGCAGAAATACCAGAAATAAAGTTCTCACAGAAAAAAGTACTTATACAGTATTTGAATCATGATGTGTTTATTTGGAACAGGGTATTATCTGTCAAATAAATTCATATATATATTTATATTGTATGATATAAAAGAGAGATAACTCTTTATTTGACCTACCTCCATTATTTGGTAAGGATTGTTACTATTTATTATTACACAGCAAATACAAATGTATGAGATTTTTTGTGCAAAACACACTTACTGTTTATAAGCTTCGCGGTTCATTAGTAAATATCTCATAAAAAAGATTAATTTTCTATTAAAACATCCGTTACAATGCAGATTTATACTGTTTAATTATGATTGCTTCCTAATAATAGCCATGTTTGTTGTTTTAACATTAATGTATGGGTGATCAGAAGACAGAGTTTCTCATGCAAACATAAATTGTTCTTCCGATTTAGCCACAATGAGGTTTCAGGTTTTTATGCTTTGGTTGTCTTGACACCAAAATAAGATCTAGAGTTGATATGAAAACCAGTTAATAATAAAATGTTGCTATTTCTGTTTTCATGAAATTTATTGAATGAAGTTTTTGTGTCGCCTCTGCGGAGTAGTGGCAACATATAGGGATTACTTCTCCGTCGTCTGTCTGTCTGTCCGTCTGTTGGTCCGTCACAAAACTTGTCCTGACTACTTTTCATAAACTACTAGTGCAATTTCATCCAAACTTTACAGGAATTATCAGTACCAAGTCTATATTGTCAGCATTTTCCGGTTCAATGATTTTTGTTAGAGTTATATTTTTTTAATAATTTTTATTTTTAAAGCTTGTCAGGATTACTTCTCTCATACCACTAATGCAATTTCAATGAAACTTTACAGGATTGATCTGTAGCTCAAGTCCTTGTGCATATTGCACGGGTTTTCCGGTTTAATGATCTTTGGCCGAGTTATGGCCCTTTGATAAAAAGATGTTTTTTTCTGTGTGTTGCAAGATACACAAAAGCTTGTCCGGACTACTCCTCATAAACTACTGGTGCAATTTTATCCAAACTTTACAGGAATGATCAGTACCAAGTCTAGTTGTGCACTGTCCGTCTGTCTGTCCATTTGTCACAAAACTTGTCCCAACATGAAATTGGCCATCATGAGACGACACATGTGATCACTGATCGCTCTTGTATAAGGTATTGAAAGGATTAACAGAATTTCCACAAAGTTAATATATTATTACAAATGTTTACTAACAGTTGCTTGTTCCTTTCTTCCTTTTTAAACAGTGACAATCAAGTGGTACCAGTAGAAAGCAACAACAAAAACAAAAACACTGTTGAGCAGAGGTACAGATACAATATGTGTGTGTGTGAAGAAATCTACTGTTTGTGATTTGTAGAAGCATGTGCGAAACCACTCTTAAAAGAAAACTATTGCTTTGGAACATGTGATCCATTTATTTTCCTTCGTAATTTTCTTAGTGCACTGAAACATCATTTTTACTAACCAGTGAGTTAAAGTTTTGTTTGTGAATATTCCTGTATTTGAAAATGCAAACTCACAGTTAAAAAGAAATTATTTTATCAGTCATTGTAGAAAATTAGTAACCTCAAAATACACTATCGTGTGTTTTTTAAATCATTTCCTTGTAGATGTAATCTTCAAGTATATATAACAATGTCAACTGCTAAGGAAAATTTCAGATGCAAAATATATGATTGCTTACCTGCCGATAGCAGTAGTCTAAAAACAACTGACACTGGTGAAAAGAATCATGATTGTGAATATTCAACTTGGCATAAAGGGGATCTTAAAAAGCACATGAAAATATACACTGGTGAAAATAATTATGAATGTGAAATTTGTGAGTATTCAACTTTGCACAGCAGTAATCTTAAAACGCACATGATAATGCATACTGGTGAGAAGAATCATATATGCAAAGTATGTCATCGTTCATTTTCTAATATCAGTAATCTTAAGCAACATATGAGAATACACACTGGTGAGAGAAATTATCAATGTGCAATATGTCACCGTTCATTTATTCGAAGTAGTTTGCTTAAATCACATATGACAATACACACTGGTGAGAAGAATCATAAATGTGAAATATGTCATAGATCATTTTCTCAGATCGGTAATCTTAAGCAACATATAATTGTACACACTGGTGAGAAAACTCATAAATGTGAAATATGCCATCGTTCATTTTCTCAGCGCGGTAATCTTAAGCAACATATGACTATACACACGGGTGAGAAGAATCATGAATGTGAAGTATGCCATCGTTCATTTTTTAAGAGCAGTAATCTTAAGAGACACATGACAATACACACTGGTGAGAAGAATCATAAATGTGAAATATGTCATCATTCATTTTCTCAGGGTAGTAGTCTTAAAAGACATATGAAAATACACACTGGCGAGAAAAATCATCAATGTGAAATGGAGGAAAGCTCTCCCGGACAAAAGCCCTGCCATAACAGAAATATATATGTATGTTACATACCTTTATTTTTTTAATACACTCAACATATTGAAATTGTAATATATATTTATAGCTGTTGTTGTTTTCAATTGACCTAAGTTAATATATCAGCTCAGCTGGAACCACCTTTCATTCAGAATATACCTTTCTGAAGAAAAAAAACGAACACATGTGTACGCAAAACTTTTACTCAAAATCGTCGTTGTTACTATGCTACAAAGTCGCATTTGCTGATGATCATAAGAGAAACGGGTTGGCAAATAATTAAAAAAAAGTTAACTCTTGGACTGTGTTTTTTGTTTTATTTATATGTTACTTTTTTTTAAAACAGAAAGAAAGGATACATTTTGCTTATAAGGGAGACAATTCCACAGTATCAAGGCTGTTTTATGCACTGGCATTGTCTCTCTCCCCCCCCCCCCCCACCCTTAGCTTCACAAATTTCATATGATAATTAACATTTATTAAAAGGTTATGTTATGATTTGCAGACGTAACGTCAATATATGATATTTTTTTCTTATAGAAATTTACATTGTGGTGTGAAATTGGACACAATGAATAAAACAAAACTAAAATGTGTAAATTATATCATTTAACATTAGAAAGTATGTCATTTTGTTATACTTTATTCTTTGCATTCTCGAAATGTTACCAACTTACGTATATCAAGGATTTTTTTTCTTCAACATAATTTACATGAAGATCTGTTTTATCCATACAATACATTAGTTTAGTCAATGGATGACTTATACGGATGCAAATTATAGCTGTCCAATATATAATATATAATATATATACGTACATGTATATATATATATGGTCGTTCATACTTAGAATAAGGTCATTTAATGACATTTATAAAACCATACCCTGTCAAATGAAATTTCTAAGACTGTTTTCACTCTAAAACTTTACACTGTCTAATTAAATTATTCTAAGACTATTAAAATTTTAAACTATAAAATATTATTCACTATTTAAAAAAGTAAGATTTTTGATATTTGTAAGGCTCCACGGTTTTAGTGCAGATAAAATATTTATCTTATATACATTCCAGTAAAAACATTTATCTGTTTGTTACACTTATTTGTCTCGGTAAAATACCCCTTTTTTACAGTCTTCCTGCATGTACACCACAGACAGTAACTGTAACAATAATTGTTATTATCATGTATTACTTATGTCCAAAATATGTAATTATTATCATGATTTTACTGGTGTCCAAAATATGTAATTTTTATTATCATGTTTTACTTGTATCCAAAAAATGTAGTTGTTATTTTCATGATTTTACTTGTGTCAAAAATATGTAATTGTTATAATCATGGTTTATTTGTTTCCAAAATATTTGTCTTATTATCATGGCTAATTTGTGTCCAAAATATGTAATTGTTATAATCATGGTTTACTTGTGTCCAAAATTTTTATCTTATTAATTATCATGGCTAATTGTGTCCAAAATATGTAATTGTTTTTATTATGGTTTTACTATGGTCCAAAATATTTTATTGTTTTTATCATGGTTTGATATGTCTCAAATATGTAATTGATATTATCATTGGTTACTAGTGTCCAAAAACTGTAATTGTTATTATGATTGGTAAGTCATGTCCAAGGTATGTTATTGTTATTATAATGGTTTTACTCGTGTCCAAAATATGTAATTGTTTTAATCATATGTTTACTTGTGTCCAAAAAATGCAATTTCTTTATCATGGTTTTCCAAGTGTCCCAAATATGTATAATTGTTATTATCATAGTTTAATACACTTGTTACTATATATAGTAACAAAATCGCCCATGATCTCAACTGATTATGAGTGTCACGTGACCTATTATGAGTATGCGGCCCGGGGCCGAGAACTAGTTATCAGCCCGCTGAACATGTGCACATGCACAAACTGAAACAATGACGTCACATTTTACGTCATCAAACAGTTAACTGTAAAAGTGAAAGTAGGTTTTAAGCATGAATCGCTTGATTTTATTATGAGAGCTATTCAAGGCGTATTTTGTACATTTATTACTATTGAAATTTTAAGAAATAATACGACAAATTCATTCCGAAAAAAATGAAAATAAAACTTGCTTCTAGATACTATAGTAGTGTACTTTGAACATACAAAAAACCTGTAGAAGTTACTGTACTGAACAGTAGAAATGCAGACAACAACTTCAACAACAGAAATTGCATTATTTTTATTAAAAAAATGAAACTATTATATCTACCAAGTGCATTAAAAACACGTCTTAGTTGTGTAGAATGTGATAATCGTCCCTGAAATGAATAATATGCCCTCAGTCTGAAGGCCTCGGGGCCATTATTCATTTTGCGGGCCGATTATCACCTTCCGGCCGTACTCTGCCGTGTATTAATCTCTTATTACTTGTGTTTTAAATATGTTATTGTTATTATGCCCCAACTTCAAAGAAGAAGGGGTATATTGCTTTGCATTTGTTAGTCCGTAGGTCCGTAGACCAAATGGTTTCCGAGTGATAACTAAAGAACCCTTAGGCCTAGGAACTTCAAACTTGGTATGGTGATTGGTCTTGACCAGCAGATGACCCCTATTGATTTTGGGGTCAACGGGTCAATGTCATATTGACCTTGTTCTTTATGATGGTTTCTGACCAATAACTCAACAACTGAAGTTGCCTTGGTTGATATTTTTATATTAAACTAAAAATGCTTTTGGTATACACATTTGAAGGTCTTATGTAATATAACAACTTGGCTGTCATTAATTAGGCCTACATGATTCATAAAATTTATGCATATATTATTTGGTAAGGTTTGCAATAACTTAAATTGCTGCACACAGCATCCGCGCAGTCTGATCAGTATCCATGCTGTTAGCTTACAGACTCTATAACACTATGTTGGTTTTGTCGTGACACGGCTCATATCTTGATATAAAGGTTTACGTGTCCAAATATAAATTTTTTTTCTGTTAATTTTTCCCAAAAAAATTTTTTTGGGTTAAATT